>NW_028324204.1:7040000-7345000 GCF_054372755.1 Phalangium opilio
CTGAAAACACCGGTTCTCGTCCGATCACGGAAGTTAAGCAGCGTCGAGCGCAGTCAGAACTTGGGAGGGAGACCACTTAGGAACAGTTCGTTCCGTTGGCTTTTTGACTTTATTTTCCTCTTTTAAATTCCAATAGATATGAAACAAGTTGGGAAAACCAAAATATTACCTCTCCGAGTCAAGAGGTCTACTACTACAAACTTATTTACCTAGATATGGAATGATTTCTCTTTTTTGAAGTAAAAATTTACGAAATATTGAAGCAGTATTCCAAGCATAGCGAATAATACAGTATAGCAGACGACATTTTACATCCAATAAGGATAAATCTTGGACACATGGAAATCAGTCAATGGGGAAAAGATCAGGAAATGAAGTCTACGCTTCAGCTGTTTACCGTATATTCTGATAGCTACATTCACAACTGGTTTGCAGTGTAAACACTATCGTCTCGTCTCACCCAAAGAAAATATACGCTCCGGGAATGGAAGCTATGTCTCGGGGTTGGGTTGACCAAGGAACTTCCGGTCTATGCAATTTCAATGTAGCCGGAAATACCTCGGTCAACCGAGCCTGCCTTTGGAGCGTACTAGGAGGGGAGAGACAAAAATTTACACTAGAGGAAGCTACACTTTCCATTCCTGGGGCGTGTATCTTCTTTGTCTCACCTCAACAATATTCTTAGTTTGCCAACGTTAAATAACACCAAAGCTAAATTGTAGCTAGACGCACTGATAGTCAATGCGCACCATAAAGAGAATAAAAGGTCTGTAGCTACTACCCGTTTACCATTAGCCCTTTTACTATTCTAATTGCCACCATGATCTTTTCTTCTATTTTAAAATCTTAACCTGATTATTTAACAGTGTATTTAACTTTCGGCTCACTCTGAACCGTTGATGTCTCTTCATTTCAGACACGAAAATCAAAGCCCAAAGTTTACTTCACCTCAGGCCTCAATTATTTACTCTTTGTTTCACTAAGCCTATTGCGGATGATACTTAATATACCCGCCGGAGTCTAGGTCTTAGTTTTCTTCATGAAATCACTCAACCAAGGATTATTGTATATACAGATGTAGTATAGCTTAAGTAATATATAAACAGCCATTTCAAATAACAATATTAAAAAAATCTTTGGAATATCAAAATGAAACAGAGCTTTAAAGCTACAAAAGTACTAAATGCATCATAATTACGAAAAATACTTCCACATATTCACTTTATATTATGGAAAAAGGGAATATTAAGGTTCTGTATGATTTCTTAACACATCAACACAAGGCTAACTGCTAACACGACGCACTAGTGTAACAATGGACGGACACACACAGACAAAAACATAGACTGCTTTTTAACTCTTTCCGTAATAATTTTGAGTTGAGAAACAAGATTATCTTTAATATTTAAATAAATATAATTATTTTTAATTATTTTAATCTTCAATAATTAACATTAATAATAGTTAAATCGTTTAAAATAAAGTTATACCTATTATCTTCTCAAACTTTGCTAATATTGACGTTTACAGTGAAGGGTACCCCTCTTCCCGCTTTCTTCAAATTTTGGGGTATATATACGATTCGTTTCCATTATAATAGTAAGGAAAAAGCGCAATTGCGAAAACCTTCGGTGGTCGATCCCACCTTAGGGAGGCTAGACGTTTCTCGTAACCCTAGCTGATCGCCGCGTATATCCTAAAACCAAACGATGATAATGGAGTAGAAGCCCATGAGACAGATTGGTGTCTATGTGGAATAGACGGAAGACCAGTAGATGGTGGTGTTTAGAAGCCAGAATGTACAGATTGGTGTCCAAGTGGGATGGACAAAGACCAGAAGATGGTGGTGATTAGAAGCCAGTATGGACAGACTGGTGTCCAAGTGGAATGGACGAAGACCAGAAGATGGTGGTGATTAGAAGCCGGTATGTACAGACTGGTGTCCATGTGGAATGGACGAAGATCAAAAGATGATGGTGATTAGAAGCCGGTAAGTACAGACTGGTGTCCGTGTGGAATGGACAAAGACCAGAAGATGGTGGTGTGAGAACTCAAGTAGAGGAGCCATTTCCGTGACTGTGAAAGCAGTTCGGAAATGGCGAACACGTTTGCTCCGATTTGTAAACTGCGAACGCGGTCACGTGGGGTCTGACAGACAGACAGACAGACAGACAGACACACACACACACAGACACGGTCAGTGCATTACCTCTCCGTGACGTCATCGTCACTCGGAGAGGTAAAAAGCAAACATATTTTCTATTTGTTATAGTTTTAAAAAGATGAAGGTTAATTTGTTTCACTTAATTTAAATTCGAATTATTAACTAGCACTCTTGGCAACGGCCATATCACGCTGAAAACCCCGGTTCTGGTCCGATCACCGAAGTTAAGCAGCGTCGAGCGCAGTCAGTGCTTGGGAACACTGCGTGCCGTTGGCTTTTTCCTTTTTGTTTCCTCTTTTAAATTCCACCAGATATGAAAAAGCAAACATATCTTCTTTTTGTTATAGTTTAATAAAGATGAAGGTTAAATAAATTCAAATTATTAACTAGCACTCTCGGCAACGGCCATATCACGCTGAATACACCGTTTCTCGTCCGATCACGGAAGTTAAGCAGCGTCGGGCGCAGTTAGTACTTGGGAGGGAGACCACTTAGGAACACTGCGTGCCGTTAGCTTTTTCACTTTTTTTTCTCTTTTAAATTCCAATAGATATGAAAAAAGCAAACTTATTTTCTTTTTGTTATTGTTTTAAAAAGATGAAGGTTAATTTGTCTCACTTAATTTAAATTCGAATTATTAACTAGCACTCTTGGCAACGGCCATATCACACTGAAAACACCGTTTCTCGTCCGATCACCATAGTTAAGCAGCGTCGAGCGCAGTCAGTACTTGGTAACACAGCGTGCCGTTGGCTTTTTCCATTTTTTTCCTCTTTAAAATTCCACCAGATATGAAAAAAGCAAACATATCTTCTTTTTGTTATAGTTTTATAAAGATGAAGGTTAAATAAATTCAAATTATTAACTAGCACTCTCGGCAACGGCCATATCACGCTGAATACACCGTTTCTCGTCCGATCACCGAAGTTAAGCAGCGTCGGGCGCAGTCAGTACTTGGGAGGGAGACCACTTAGGAACACTGCGTGCCGTTAGCTTTTTCACTTTTTTCTTCTCTTTTAAATTCCAATAGATATGAAAAAAGCAAACTTATTTTCTTTTTGTTATTGTTTTAAAAAGATGAAGGTTAATTTGTCTCACTTAATTTAAATTCGAATTATTAACTAGCACTCTTGGCAACGGCCATATCACAATGAAAACACCGTTTCTCGTCCGATCACCATAGTTAAGCAGCGTCGAGCGCAGTCAGTACTTGGTAACACAGCGTGCCGTTGGCTTTTTCCTTTTTGTTTCCTCTTTAAAATTCCACCAGATATGAAAAAAGCAAACATATCTTCTTTTTGTTATTGTTTTATAAGGATGAAGGTTAAATAAATTCAAATTATTAACTAGCACTCTCGGCAACGGCCATATCGCGCTGAAAACACCGTTTCTTTTCCGATCACCGAAGTTAAGCAGCGTCGGGCGCAGTCAGTACTTGGTAACACAGCGTGCCGTTGGCTTTTTCCTTTTTGTTTCCTCTTTAAAATTCCACCAGATATGAAAAAAGCAAACATATCTTCTTTTTGTTATAGTTTTATAAAGATGAAGGTTAAATAAATTCAAATTATTAACTAGCACTCTCGGCAACGGCCATATCACGCTGAATACACCGTTTCTCGTCCGATCACCGAAGTTAAGCAGCGTCGGGCGCAGTCAGTACTTGGGAGGGAAACCACTTAGGAACACTGCGTGCCGTTAGCTTTTTCACTTTTTTTTTCTCTTTTAAATTCCAATAGATATGAAAAAAGCAAACTTATTTTCTTTTTGTTATTGTTTTAAAAAGATGAAGGTTAATTTGTCTCACTTAATTTAAATTCGAATTATTAACTAGCACTCTTGGCAACGGCCATATCACACTGAAAACACCGTTTCTCGTCCGATCACCATAGTTAAGCAGCGTCGAGCGCAGTCAGTACTTGGTAACACAGCGTGCCGTTGGCTTTTTCCTTTTTGTTTCCTCTTTAAAATTCCACCAGATATGAAAAAAGCAAACATATCTTCTTTTTGTTATTGTTTTATAAGGATGAAGGTTAAATAAATTCAAATTATTAACTAGCACTCTCGGCAACGGCCATATCGCGCTGAAAACACCGTTTCTTTTCCGATCACCGAAGTTAAGCAGCGTCGGGCGCAGTCAGTACTTGGTAACACAGCGTGCCGTTGGCTTTTTCCTTTTTGTTTCCTCTTTAAAATTCCACCAGATATGAAAAAAGCAAACATATCTTCTTTTTGTTATTGTTTTATAAAGATGAAGGTTAAAAAATTCAAATTATTAACTAGCACTCTCGGCAACGGCCATATCGCGCTGAAAACACCGTTTCTTTTCCGATCACCGAAGTTAAGCAGCGTCGGGCGCAGTCAGTACTTGGGAGGGAGACCACTTAGGAACACTGCGTGCCGTTAGCTTTTTCACTTTTTTTTGTCTTTAAATTCCAATAGATATGAAAAAAGCAAACATATTTTCTTTTTGTTATAGTTTTAAAAAGATGAAGGTTAATTTGTTTCACTTAATTTAAATTCGAATTATTAACTAGCACTCTTGGCAACGGCCATATCACGCTGAAAACCCCGGTTCTCGTCCGATCACCGAAGTTAAGCAACGTCGAGCGCAGTCAGTGCTTGGGAACACTGCGTGCCGTTGGCTTTTTCCTTTTTGTTTCCTCTTTTAAATTCCACCAGATATGAAAAAGCAAACATATCTTCTTTTTGTTATAGTTTAATAAAGATGAAGGTTAAATAAATTCAAATTATTAACTAGCACTCTCGGCAACGGCCATATCACGCTGAATACACCGTTTCTCGTCCGATCACGGAAGTTAAGCAGCGTCGGGCGCAGTTAGTACTTGGGAGGGAGACCACTTAGGAACACTGCGTGCCGTTAGCTTTTTCACTTTTTTTTCCCTTTTAAATTCCAATAGATATGAAAAAAGCAAACTTATTTTCTTTTTGTTATTGTTTTAAAAAGATGAAGGTTAATTTGTCTCACTTAATTTAAATTCGAATTATTAACTAGCACTCTTGGCAACGGCCATATCACACTGAAAACACCGTTTCTCGTCCGATCACCATAGTTAAGCAGCGTCGAGCGCAGTCAGTACTTGGTAACACAGCGTGCCGTTGGCTTTTTCCATTTTTTTCCTCTTTAAAATTCCACCAGATATGAAAAAAGCAAACATATCTTCTTTTTGTTATAGTTTTATAAAGATGAAGGTTAAATAAATTCAAATTATTAACTAGCACTCTCGGCAACGGCCATATCACGCTGAATACACCGTTTCTCGTCCGATCACCGAAGTTAAGCAGCGTCGGGCGCAGTCAGTACTTGGGAGGGAGACCACTTAGGAACACTGCGTGCCGTTAGCTTTTTCACTTTTTTCTTCTCTTTTAAATTCCAATAGATATGAAAAAAGCAAACTTATTTTCTTTTTGTTATTGTTTTAAAAAGATGAAGGTTAATTTGTCTCACTTAATTTAAATTCGAATTATTAACTAGCACTCTTGGCAACGGCCATATCACACTGAAAACACCGTTTCTCGTCCGATCACCATAGTTAAGCAGCGTCGAGCGCAGTCAGTACTTGGTAACACAGCGTGCCGTTGGCTTTTTCCTTTTTGTTTCCTCTTTAAAATTCCACCAGATATGAAAAAAGCAAACATATCTTCTTTTTGTTATTGTTTTATAAGGATGAAGGTTAAATAAATTCAAATTATTAACTAGCACTCTCGGCAACGGCCATATCGCGCTGAAAACACCGTTTCTTTTCCGATCACCGAAGTTAAGCAGCGTCGGGCGCAGTCAGTACTTGGTAACACAGCGTGCCGTTGGCTTTTTCCTTTTTGTTTCCTCTTTAAAATTCCACCAGATATGAAAAAAGCAAACATATCTTCTTTTTGTTATAGTTTTATAAAGATGAAGGTTAAATAAATTCAAATTATTAACTAGCACTCTCGGCAACGGCCATATCACGCTGAATACACCGTTTCTCGTCCGATCACCGAAGTTAAGCAGCGTCGGGCGCAGTCAGTACTTGGGAGGGAAACCACTTAGGAACACTGCGTGCCGTTAGCTTTTTCACTTTTTTTTTCTCTTTTAAATTCCAATAGATATGAAAAAAGCAAACTTATTTTCTTTTTGTTATTGTTTTAAAAAGATGAAGGTTAATTTGTCTCACTTAATTTAAATTCGAATTATTAACTAGCACTCTTGGCAACGGCCATATCACACTGAAAACACCGTTTCTCGTCCGATCACCATAGTTAAGCAGCGTCGAGCGCAGTCAGTACTTGGTAACACAGCGTGCCGTTGGCTTTTTCCTTTTTGTTTCCTCTTTAAAATTCCACCAGATATGAAAAAAGCAAACATATCTTCTTTTTGTTATTGTTTTATAAAGATGAAGGTTAAAAAATTCAAATTATTAACTAGCACTCTCGGCAACGGCCATATCGCGCTGAAAACACCGTTTCTTTTCCGATCACCGAAGTTAAGCAGCGTCGGGCGCAGTCAGTACTTGGGAGGGAGACCACTTAGGAACACTGCGTGCCGTTAGCTTTTTCACTTTTTTTTGTCTTTAAATTCCAATAGATATGAAAAAAGCAAACATATTTTCTTTTTGTTATAGTTTTAAAAAGATGAAGGTTAATTTGTTTCACTTAATTTAAATTCGAATTATTAACTAGCACTCTTGGCAACGGCCATATCACGCTGAAAACCCCGGTTCTCGTCCGATCACCGAAGTTAAGCAACGTCGAGCGCAGTCAGTGCTTGGGAACACTGCGTGCCGTTGGCTTTTTCCTTTTTGTTTCCTCTTTTAAATTCCACCAGATATGAAAAAGCAAACATATCTTCTTTTTGTTATAGTTTAATAAAGATGAAGGTTAAATAAATTCAAATTATTAACTAGCACTCTCGGCAACGGCCATATCACGCTGAATACACCGTTTCTCGTCCGATCACGGAAGTTAAGCAGCGTCGGGCGCAGTTAGTACTTGGGAGGGAGACCACTTAGGAACACTGCGTGCCGTTAGCTTTTTCACTTTTTTTTCCCTTTTAAATTCCAATAGATATGAAAAAAGCAAACTTATTTTCTTTTTGTTATTGTTTTAAAAAGATGAAGGTTAATTTGTCTCACTTAATTTAAATTCGAATTATTAACTAGCACTCTTGGCAACGGCCATATCACACTGAAAACACCGTTTCTCGTCCGATCACCATAGTTAAGCAGCGTCGAGCGCAGTCAGTACTTGGTAACACAGCGTGCCGTTGGCTTTTTCCATTTTTTTTCCTCTTTAAAATTCCACCAGATATGAAAAAAGCAAACATATCTTCTTTTTGTTATAGTTTTATAAAGATGAAGGTTAAATAAATTCAAATTATTAACTAGCACTCTCGGCAACGGCCATATCACGCTGAATACACCGTTTCTCGTCCGATCACCGAAGTTAAGCAGCGTCGGGCGCAGTCAGTACTTGGGAGGGAGACCACTTAGGAACACTGCGTGCCGTTAGCTTTTTCACTTTTTTTTTCTCTTTTAAATTCCAATAGATATGAAAAAAGCAAACTTATTTTCTTTTTGTTATTGTTTTAAAAAGATGAAGGTTAATTTGTCTCACTTAATTTAAATTCGAATTATTAACTAGCACTCTTGGCAACGGCCATATCACACTGAAAACACCGTTTCTCGTCCGATCACCATAGTTAAGCAGCGTCGAGCGCAGTCAGTACTTGGTAACACAGCGTGCCGTTGGCTTTTTCCTTTTTGTTTCCTCTTTAAAATTCCACCAGATATGAAAAAAGCAAACATATCTTCTTTTTGTTATTGTTTTAAAAGGATGAAGGTTAAATAAATTCAAATTATTAACTAGCACTCTCGGCAACGGCCATATCGCGCTGAAAACACCGTTTCTTTTCCGATCACCGAAGTTAAGCAGCGTCGGGCGCAGTCAGTACTTGGGAGGGAGACCACTTAGGAACACTGCGTGCCGTTAGCTTTTTCACTTTTTTTTGTCTTTAAATTCCAATAGATATGAAAAAAGCAAACATATTTTCTTTTTGTTATAGTTTTAAAAAGATGAAGGTTAATTTGTTTCACTTAATTTAAATTCGAATTATTAACTAGCACTCTTGGCAACGGCCATATCACGCTGAAAACCCCGGTTCTGGTCCGATCACCGAAGTTAAGCAGCGTCGAGCGCAGTCAGTGCTTGGGAACACTGCGTGCCGTTGGCTTTTTCCTTTTTGTTTCCTCTTTTAAATTCCACCAGATATGAAAAAGCAAACATATCTTCTTTTTGTTATAGTTTAATAAAGATGAAGGTTAAATAAATTCAAATTATTAACTAGCACTCTCGGCAACGGCCATTCACGCTGAATACACCGTTTCTCGTCCGATCACGGAAGTTAAGCAGCGTCGGGCGCAGTTAGTACTTGGGAGGGAGACCACTTAGGAACACTGCGTGCCGTTAGCTTTTTCACTTTTTTTTCTCTTTTAAATTCCAATAGATATGAAAAAAGCAAACTTATTTTCTTTTTGTTATTGTTTTAAAAAGATGAAGGTTAATTTGTCTCACTTAATTTAAATTCGAATTATTAACTAGCACTCTTGGCAACGGCCATATCACACTGAAAACACCGTTTCTCGTCCGATCACCATAGTTAAGCAGCGTCGAGCGCAGTCAGTACTTGGTAACACAGCGTGCCGTTGGCTTTTTCCATTTTTTTCCTCTTTAAAATTCCACCAGATATGAAAAAAGCAAACATATCTTCTTTTTGTTATAGTTTTATAAAGATGAAGGTTAAATAAATTCAAATTATTAACTAGCACTCTCGGCAACGGCCATATCACGCTGAATACACCGTTTCTCGTCCGATCACCGAAGTTAAGCAGCGTCGGGCGCAGTCAGTACTTGGGAGGGAGACCACTTAGGAACACTGCGTGCCGTTAGCTTTTTCACTTTTTTTTTCTCTTTTAAATTCCAATAGATATGAAAAAAGCAAACTTATTTTCTTTTTGTTATTGTTTTAAAAAGATGAAGGTTAATTTGTCTCACTTAATTTAAATTCGAATTATTAACTAGCACTCTTGGCAACGGCCATATCACACTGAAAACACCGTTTCTCGTCCGATCACCATAGTTAAGCAGCGTCGAGCGCAGTCAGTACTTGGTAACACAGCGTGCCGTTGGCTTTTTCCTTTTTGTTTCCTCTTTAAAATTCCACCAGATATGAAAAAAGCAAACATATCTTCTTTTTGTTATTGTTTTATAAGGATGAAGGTTAAATAAATTCAAATTATTAACTAGCACTCTCGGCAACGGCCATATCGCGCTGAAAACACCGTTTCTTTTCCGATCACCGAAGTTAAGCAGCGTCGGGCGCAGTCAGTACTTGGTAACACAGCGTGCCGTTGGCTTTTTCCTTTTTGTTTCCTCTTTAAAATTCCACCAGATATGAAAAAAGCAAACATATCTTCTTTTTGTTATTGTTTTATAAAGATGAAGGTTAAAAAATTCAAATTATTAACTAGCACTCTCGGCAACGGCCATATCGCGCTGAAAACACCGTTTCTTTTCCGATCACCGAAGTTAAGCAGCGTCGGGCGCAGTCAGTACTTGGGAGGGAGACCACTTAGGAACACTGCGTGCCGTTAGCTTTTTCACTTTTTTTTCCCTTTTAAATTCCAATAGATATGAAAAAAGCAAACTTATTTTCTTTTTGTTATTGTTTTAAAAAGATGAAGGTTAATTTGTCTCACTTAATTTAAATTCGAATTATTAACTAGCACTCTTGGCAACGGCCATATCACACTGAAAACACCGTTTCTCGTCCGATCACCATAGTTAAGCAGCGTCGAGCGCAGTCAGTACTTGGTAACACAGCGTGCCGTTGGCTTTTTCCATTTTTTTTCCTCTTTAAAATTCCACCAGATATGAAAAAAGCAAACATATCTTCTTTTTGTTATAGTTTTATAAAGATGAAGGTTAAATAAATTCAAATTATTAACTAGCACTCTCGGCAACGGCCATATCACGCTGAATACACCGTTTCTCGTCCGATCACCGAAGTTAAGCAGCGTCGGGCGCAGTTAGTACTTGGGAGGGAGACCACTTAGGAACACTGCGTGCCGTTAGCTTTTTCACTTTTTTTTTCTCTTTTAAATTCCAATAGATATGAAAAAAGCAAACTTATTTTCTTTTTGTTATTGTTTTAAAAAGATGAAGGTTAATTTGTCTCACTTAATTTAAATTCGAATTATTAACTAGCACTCTTGGCAACGGCCATATCACACTGAAAACACCGTTTCTCGTCCGATCACCATAGTTAAGCAGCGTCGAGCGCAGTCAGTACTTGGTAACACAGCGTGCCGTTGGCTTTTTCCTTTTTGTTTCCTCTTTAAAATTCCACCAGATATGAAAAAAGCAAACATATCTTCTTTTTGTTATTGTTTTATAAGGATGAAGGTTAAATAAATTCAAATTATTAACTAGCACTCTCGGCAACGGCCATATCGCGCTGAAAACACCGTTTCTTTTCCGATCACCGAAGTTAAGCAGCGTCGGGCGCAGTCAGTACTTGGGAGGGAGACCACTTAGGAACACTGCGTGCCGTTAGCTTTTTCACTTTTTTTTGTCTTTAAATTCCAATAGATATGAAAAAAGCAAACATATTTTCTTTTTGTTATAGTTTTAAAAAGATGAAGGTTAATTTGTTTCACTTAATTTAAATTCGAATTATTAACTAGCACTCTTGGCAACGGCCATATCACGCTGAAAACCCCGGTTCTCGTCCGATCACCGAAGTTAAGCAACGTCGAGCGCAGTCAGTGCTTGGGAACACTGCGTGCCGTTGGCTTTTTCCTTTTTGTTTCCTCTTTTAAATTCCACCAGATATGAAAAAGCAAACATATCTTCTTTTTGTTATAGTTTAATAAAGATGAAGGTTAAATAAATTCAAATTATTAACTAGCACTCTCGGCAACGGCCATATCACGCTGAATACACCGTTTCTCGTCCGATCACGGAAGTTAAGCAGCGTCGGGCGCAGTTAGTACTTGGGAGGGAGACCACTTAGGAACACTGCGTGCCGTTAGCTTTTTCACTTTTTTTTCTCTTTTAAATTCCTATAGATATGAAAAAAGCAAACTTATTTTCTTTTTGTTATTGTTTTAAAAAGATGAAGGTTAATTTGTCTCATTTAATTTAAATTCGAATTATTAACTAGCACTCTTGGCAACGGCCATATCACACTGAAAACACCTTTTCTCGTCCGATCACCATAGCTAAGCAGCGTCGAGCGCAGTCAGTACTTGGTAACACAGCGTGCCGTTGGCTTTTTCCATTTTTTTTTCCTCTTTAAAATTCCACCAGATATGAAAAAAGCAAACATATCTTCTTTTTGTTATAGTTTTATAAAGATGAAGGTTAAATAAATTCAAATTATTAACAAGCACTCTCGGCAACGGCCATATCACGCTGAATACACCGTTTCTCGTCCGATCACCGAAGTTAAGCAGCGTCGGGCGCAGTCAGTACTTGGGAGGGAGACCACTTAGGAACACTGCGTGCCTATAGCTTTTTCACTTTTTTTTTCTCTTTTAAATTCCAATAGATATGAAAAAAGCAAACTTATTTTCTTTTTGTTATTGTTTTAAAAAGATGAAGGTTAATTTGTCTCACTTAATTTAAATTCGAATTATTAACTAGCACTCTTGGCAACGGCCATATCACACTGAAAACACCGTTTCTCGTCCGATCACCATAGTTAAGCAGCGTCGAGCGCAGTCAGTACTTGGTAACACAGCGTGCCGTTGGCTTTTTCCTTTTTGTTTCCTCTTTAAAATTCCACCAGATATGAAAAAAGCAAACATATCTTCTTTTTGTTATTGTTTTATAAGGATGAAGGTTAAATAAATTGAAATTATTAACTAGCACTCTCGGCAACGGCCATATCACGCTGAAAACACCGTTTCTCGTCCGATCACCATAGTAAAGCAGCGTCGAGCGCAGTCAGTACTTGGTAACACAGCGTGCCGTTGCCTTTTTCCTTTTTGTTTCCTCTTTAAAATTCCACCAGATATGAAAAAAGCAAACATATCTTCTTTTTGTTATTGTTTTATAAAGATGAAGGTTAAAAAATTCAAATTATTAACTAGCACTCTCGGCAACGGCCATATCGCGCTGAAAACACCGTTTCTTTTCCGATCACCGAAGTTAAGCAGCGTCGGGCGCAGTCAGTACTTGGGAGGGAGACCACTTAGGAACACTGCGTGCCGTTAGCTTTTTCACTTTTTTTTGTCTTTAAATTCCAATAGATATGAAAAAAGCAAACATATTTTCTTTTTGTTATAGTTTTAAAAAGATGAAGGTTAATTTGTTTCACTTAATTTAAATTCGAATTATTAACTAGCACTCTTGGCAACGGCCATATCACGCTGAAAACCCCGGTTCTCGTCCGATCACCGAAGTTAAGCAGCGTCGAACGCAGTCAGTGCTTGGGAACACTGCGTGCCGTTGGCTTTTTCCTTTTTGTTTCCTCTTTTAAATTCCACCAGATATGAAAAAGCAAACATATCTTCTTTTTGTTATAGTTTAATAAAGATGAAGGTTAAATAAATTCAAATTATTAAATAGCACTCTCGGCAACGGCCATATCACGCTGAATACACCGTTTCTCGTCCGATCACCGAAGTTAAGCAGCGTCGGGCGCAGTCAGTACTTGGGAGGAAGACCACTTAGGAACACTGCGTGCCGTTAGCTTTTTCACTTTTTTTTTCTCTTTTAAATTCCAATAGATATGAAAAAAGCAAACTTATTTTCTTTTTGTTATTGTTTTAAAAAGATGAAGGTTAATTTGTCTCACTTAATTTAAATTCGAATTATTAACTAGCACTCTTGGCAACGGCCATATCACACTGAAAACACCGTTTCTCGTCCGATCACCATAGTTAAGCAGCGTCGAGCGCAGTCAGTACTTGGTAACACAGCGTGCCGTTGGCTTTTTCCTTTTTGTTTCCTCTTTAAAATTCCACCAGATATGAAAAAAGCAAACATATCTTCTTTTTGTTATTGTTTATAAAGATGAAGGTTAAAAAATTCAAATTATTAACTAGCACTCTCGGAAACGGCCATATCGCGCTGAAAACACCGTTTCTTGTCCGATCACCGAAGTTAAGCAGCGTCGGGCGCAGTCAGTACTTGGGAGGGAGACCACTTAGGAACACTGCGTGCCGTTAGCTTTTTCACTTTTTTTTGTCTTTTAAATTCCAATAGATATGAAAAAAGCAAGCATATTTTCTTTTTGTTATTGTTTTAAAAAGATGAAGGTTAATTTGTTTCACTTAATTTAAATTCGAATTATTAACTAGCACTCTTGCCAACGGCCATATCACACTGAAAACACCGTTCCTCGTCCGATCACCATAGTTAAGCAGCGTCGAGCGGAGTCAGTACTTGGTAACACAGCGTGCCGTTGGCTTTTTCCATTTTTTTTTCTCTTTAAAATTCCACCAGATATGAAAAAAGCAAACATATCTTCTTTTTGTTATAGTTTTATAAAGATGAAGGTTAAATAAATTCAAATTATTAACTAGCACTCTCGGCAACGGCCATATCACGCTGAATACACCGTTTCTCGTCCGATCACGGAAGTTAAGCAGTGTCGGGCGCAGTTAGTACTTGGGAGGGAGACCACTTAGGAACACTGCGTGCCGTTAGCTTTTTCACTTTTTTTTCTCTTTTAAATTCCAATAGATATGAAAAAAGCAAACTTATTTTCTTTTTGTTATTGTTTTAAAAAGATGAAGGTTAATTTGTCTCACTTAATTTAAATTCGAATTATTAACTAGCACTCTTGGCAACGGCCATATCACACTGAAAAAAATGCATTCAAAACTGTACCGAAAAAATCGCATGTTTTTTTCTTCAAGATACAAAATCCGTGACAACGATTTCTTATTGAAAATTGAATTTAAACAGTTTTTTGAATGAATGTCGTTACATTTGCTTGAATTAAAGCAAAAAGTACAAAAATAATGGTTTCAGTGGTTATATTTGAAAATATTGAAAAAATACTCACAATGTGCTTCTCTGGTCGAGAAACGTCGTTTTCGAAAATGTTATTAAAAATCGAGGTACATTTTTATTTATTGATCAATCGAGATGAAATCACTTTTAATGAGTATTTTGTAGGTAATAGAAGCTGAATTCGGTCAAAAATTTGTCCATAAAAAAATGCATTCAAAAGTGTACCGAAAAAATCGCATGTTTTTTTTATTCAAGATACAAAATCCGTGACAACGATTTCTTACGGAAAATTCATTTTGAACAATTTTTTGAATGAATATCGTTACATTTGCTTGAATTACAGCAAAAAATACAAAAATAATGGTTTCAGTGGTTATATTTGAAAATAGTGAAAAAATTCTCAAAATGTGCTTCTCTGGTCGAGAAACGTCGATTTTGAAAATGGTATTAAAAATCAAGGTACATTTTTATTTATTGATCAATCGAGATGAAATCATTTTTAATGAGTATCTTATAGGTAATTAAGCCGAATTCGGTCAAAAATTTGTCCAGAAAATATAACCACTGAAACCATTATTTTTGTATTTTTTGCTGTAATTCAAGCAAATGTAACGATATTCATTCAAAAAACTGTTCAAAATGAATTTTCAGTAAGAAATCGTTGTCACGGATTTTGTATCTTGAAGAATAAAAACATGCGATTTTTTCGGTACACTTTTGAATGCATTTTTTTCTGGACAAATTTTTGACCGAATTCAGCTTAATTACCTACATAATACTCATTAAAAGTGATTTCATCTCGATTGATCAATAAATAAAAATGTACCTCGATTTTTAATAACATTTTCGAAAACGACGTTTCTCGACCAGAGAAGCACAATTTGAGTATTTTTTCAATATTTTCAAATTTAACCACTGAAACCATTATATTTGTACTTTTTGCTTTAATTCAAGCAAATGTAACGATATTCATTCAAAAAACTGTTTAATTTCAATTATCAAGAAGAAATCGTTGTCACGGATTTTGTATCTTTAAGAAAAAAACATGCGATTTTTTCGGTACAATTTTGAATGCATTTTTTTCTGGACAAATTTTTGACCGACTTAAGCTTAATTACCTATAAAATACTCATTAAAAGTGATTTCATCTCGATTGATCAATAAATAAAAATGTACCTCGATTTTTAGTACCTTTTTCAAAATCGACGTTTCTCGACCAGAAAAGCACATTTTGAGAATTTTTTCACTATTTTCAAATATAACCACTGAAACCATTATTTTTGTATTTTTTGCTGTAATTCAAGCAAATGTAACGATATTCATTCAAAAAACTGTTCAAATTGAATTTTCAGTAAAAAATCGTTGTCACGGATTTTGTATCTTGAAGAAAAAAAACATGCGATTTTTTCGGTACACTTTTGAATGCATTTTTTCTGGACAAATTTTTGACCGTATTCAGCTTAATTACCTACAAAATACTCATTAAAAGTGATTACATCTCGATTGATCAATAAATAAAAATGTACCTCGATTTTTAATAACATTTTCGAAAACGACGTTTCTCGACCAGAAAAGCACATTTTGAGAATTTTTTCACTATTTTCAAATATAACCACTGAAACCATTATTTTTGTATTTTTTGCTATAGTTCAAGCAAACATAACGATATTCATTCAAAAAACTGTTCAAATTCAATTTTCAGTAAAAAATCGTTGTCACGGATTTTGTATCTTGAAGAAAAAAAACATGCGATTTTTCGGTACACTTTTGAATGCATTTTTTTCTGGACAAATTTTGACCGAATTCAGCTTAATTACCTACAAAATACTCATTAAAAGTGATTACATCTCGATTGATCAATAAATAAAAACGTACCTCGATTTTTAATACCATTTTCAAAATCGACGTTTCTCGACCTGAAAAGCACATTTTGAGTATTTTTTCAATATTTTCAAATATAACCACTGAAACCATTATTTTTGTACTTTTTGCTTTAATTCAAGCAAATGTAACGATATTCATTCAAAAAACTGTTCAAAATGAATTTTCAGTAAGAAATCGTTGTCACGCATTTTGTATCTTGAAGAAAAAAAACATGAGATTTTTTCGGTACACTTTTGAATGCATTTTTTCTGGACAAATTTTTGACCGTATTCAGCTTAATTACCTACAAAATACTCATTAAAAGTGATTACATCTCGATTGATCAATAAATAAAAATGTACCTCGATTTTTAATAACATTTTCGAAAACGACGTTTCTCGACCAGAAAAGCACATTTTGAGAATTTTTTCACTATTTTCAAATATAACCACTGAAACCATTATTTTTGTATTTTTTGCTATAGTTCAAGCAAACATAACGATATTCATTCAAAAAACTGTTCAAATTCAATTTTCAGTAAAAAATCGTTGTCACGGATTTTGTATCTTGAAGAAAAAAAACATGCGATTTTTCGGTACACTTTTGAATGCATTTTTTTCTGGACAAATTTTGACCGAATTCAGCTTAATTACCTACAAAATACTCATTAAAAGTGATTACATCTCGATTGATCAATAAATAAAAACGTACCTCGATTTTTAATACCATTTTCAAAATCGACGTTTCTCGACCTGAAAAGCACATTTTGAGTATTTTTTCAATATTTTCAAATATAACCACTGAAACCATTATTTTTGTACTTTTTGCTTTAATTCAAGCAAATGTAACGATATTCATTCAAAAAACTGTTCAAAATGAATTTTCAGTAAGAAATCGTTGTCACGGATTTTGTATCTTGAAGAAAAAAAACATGAGATTTTTTCGGTACACTTTTGAATGCATTTTTTCTGGACAAATTTTTGACCGTATTCAGCTTAATTACCTACAAAATACTCATTAAAAGTGATTACATCTCGATTGATCAATAAATAAAAATGTACCTCGATTTTTAATAACATTTTCGAAAACGACGTTTCTCGACCAGAAAAGCACATTTTGAGAATTTTTTCACTATTTTCAAATATAACCACTGAAACCATTATTTTTGTATTTTTTGCTATAGTTCAAGCAAACATAACGATATTCATTCAAAAAACTGTTCAAATTCAATTTTCAGTAAAAAATCGTTGTCACGGATTTTGTATCTTGAAGAAAAAAAACATGAGATTTTTTCGGTACACTTTTGAATGCATTTTTTCTGGACAAATTTTTGACCGTATTCAGCTTAATTACCTACAAAATACTCATTAAAAGTGATTACATCTCGATTGATCAATAAATAAAAATGTACCTCGATTTTTAATAACATTTTCGAAAACGACGTTTCTCGACCAGAAAAGCACATTTTGAGAATTTTTTCACTATTTTCAAATATAACCACTGAAACCATTATTTTTGTATTTTTTGCTATAGTTCAAGCAAACATAACGATATTCATTCAAAAAACTGTTCAAATTCAATTTTCAGTAAAAAATCGTTGTCACGGATTTTGTATCTTGAAGAAAAAAACATGCGATTTTTCGGTACACTTTTGAATGCATTTTTTTCTGGACAAATTTTGACCGAATTCAGCTTAATTACCTACAAAATACTCATTAAAAGTGATTACATCTCGATTGATCAATAAATAAAAACGTACCTCGATTTTTAATACCATTTTCAAAATCGACGTTTCTCGACCTGAAAAGCACATTTTGAGTATTTTTTCAATATTTTCAAATATAACCACTGAAACCATTATTTTTGTACTTTTTGCTTTAATTCAAGCAAATGTAACGATATTCATTCAAAAAACTGTTCAAAATGAATTTTCAGTAAGAAATCGTTGTCACGGATTTTGTATCTTGAAGAAAAAAACATGAGATTTTTTCGGTACACTTTTGAATGCATTTTTTTCTGGACAAATTTTTGACCGAATTCGGCTTAATTACCTATAAAATACTCATTAAAAGTGATTTCATCTCGATTGATCAATAAATAAAAATGTACCTTGATTTTTAATACCATTTTCAAAATCGACGTTTCTCGACCAGAGAAGCACATATTGAGAATTTTTTCACTATTTTCAAATATAACCACTGAAACCATTATTTTTGTATTTTTTGCTGTAATTCAAGCAAATGTAACGATATTCATTCAAAAAACTGTTCAAAATGAATTTTCAGTAAGAAATCGTAGTCACGGATTTTGTATCTTGATGAAAAAAAAATGCGATTTTTTCGGTACACTTTTGAATGCATTTTTTTCTTGACAAATTTTTGACCGAATTCAGCTTAATTACCTACAAAATACTCATTAAAAGTGATTTCATCTCGATTGATCAATAAATAAAAATGTACCTCGATTTTTAATAACATTTTCGAAAACGACGTTTCTCGACCAGAGAAGCACATTTTGAGTATTTTTTCAATATATTCAAATATAACCACCGAAACCATTATTTTTGTACTTTTTGCTTTAATTCAAGCAAATGTAACGATATTCATTCATAAAACTGTTTAAGTTCAATTTTCAAGAAGAAATCGTTGTCACGGATTTTGTATCTTGAAGAAAAAATTTGCGAATTTTTCGGTACACTTTTGAATGCATTTTTTTCTGGACAAATTTTTGACCGTATTCAGCTTAATTATCTACTAAATACTCAATAAAAGTGATTTCATCTCGATTGATCAATAAATAAAAATGTACCTCGATTTTTAATACCATTTTCAAAATCGACGTTTCTCGACCAGAAAAGCACATTTTGAGAATTTTTTCACTATTTTCAAATATAACCACTGAAACCATTATTTTTGTATTTTTTGCTATAATTCAAGCAAATATAACGATATTCATTCAAAAAACTGTTCAAATTCAATTTTCAGTAAGAAATCGTTGTCACGGATTTTGTATCTTGAAGAAAAAAAACATGCGATTTTTTCGGTACACTTTTGAATGCATTTTTTTCTGGACAAATTTTGACCGAATTCAGCTTAATTACCTACAAAATACTCATTAAAAGTGATTACATCTCGATTGATCAATAAATAAAAACGTACCTCGATTTTTAATACCATTTTCAAAATCGACGTTTCTCGACCTGAAAAGCACATTTTGAGTATTTTTTCAATATTTTCAAATATAACCACTGAAACCATTATTTTTGTACTTTTTGCTTTAATTCAAGCAAATGTAACGATATTCATTCAAAAAACTGTTCAAAATGAATTTTCAGTAAGAAATCGTTGTCACGGATTTTGTATCTTGAAGAAAAAAACATGAGATTTTTTCGGTACACTTTTGAATGCATTTTTTTCTGGACAAATTTTTGACCGAATTCGGCTTAATTACCTATAAAATACTCATTAAAAGTGATTTCATCTCGATTGATCAATAAATAAAAATGTACCTTGATTTTTAATACCATTTTCAAAATCGACGTTTCTCGACCAGAGAAGCACATATTGAGAATTTTTTCACTATTTTCAAATATAACCACTGAAACCATTATTTTTGTATTTTTTGCTGTAATTCAAGCAAATGTAACGATATTCATTCAAAAAACTGTTCAAAATGAATTTTCAGTAAGAAATCGTAGTCACGGATTTTGTATCTTGATGAAAAAAAAATGCGATTTTTTCGGTACACTTTTGAATGCATTTTTTTCTTGACAAATTTTTGACCGAATTCAGCTTAATTACCTACAAAATACTCATTAAAAGTGATTTCATCTCGATTGATCAATAAATAAAAATGTACCTCGATTTTTAATAACATTTTCGAAAACGACGTTTCTCGACCAGAGAAGCACATTTTGAGTATTTTTTCAATATATTCAAATATAACCACCGAAACCATTATTTTTGTACTTTTTGCTTTAATTCAAGCAAATGTAACGATATTCATTCATAAAACTGTTTAAGTTCAATTTTCAAGAAGAAATCGTTGTCACGGATTTTGTATCTTGAAGAAAAAATTTGCGAATTTTTCGGTACACTTTTGAATGCATTTTTTTCTGGACAAATTTTTGACCGTATTCAGCTTAATTATCTACTAAATACTCAATAAAAGTGATTTCATCTCGATTGATCAATAAATAAAAATGTACCTCGATTTTTAATACCATTTTCAAAATCGACGTTTCTCGACCAGAAAAGCACATTTTGAGAATTTTTTCACTATTTTCAAATATAACCACTGAAACCATTATTTTTGTATTTTTTGCTATAATTCAAGCAAATATAACGATATTCATTCAAAAAACTGTTCAAATTCAATTTTCAGTAAGAAATCGTTGTCACGGATTTTGTATCTTGAAGAAAAAAAACATGCGATTTTTTCGGTACACTTTTGAATGCATTTTTTCTGGACAAATTTTTGACCGTATTCAGCTTGATTACCTACTAAATACTCAATAAAAGTGATTTCATCTCGATTGATCAATAAATAAAAATGTACCTCGATTTTTAATACCATTTTCAAAATCGACGTTTCTCGACCAGAAAAGCACATTTTGAGAATTTTTTCACTATTTTCAAATATATCCACTGAAACCATTATTTTTGTACTTTTTGCTTTAATTCAAGCAAATGTAACGATATTCATTCAAAAAACTGTTCAAAATGAATTTTCAGTAAGAAATCGTTGTCACGGATTTTGTATCTTGAAGAAAAAAAACATGAGATTTTTTCGGTACACTTTTGAATGCATTTTTTTCTGGACAAATTTTTGACCGAATTCGGCTTAATTACCTATAAAATACTCATTAAAAGTGATTTCATCTCGATTGATCAATAAATAAAAATGTACCTTGATTTTTAATACCATTTTCAAAATCGACGTTTCTCGACCAGAGAAGCACATATTGAGAATTTTTTCACTATTTTCAAATATAACCACTGAAACCATTATTTTTGTATTTTTTGCTGTAATTCAAGCAAATGTAACGATATTCATTCAAAAAACTGTTCAAAATGAATTTTCAGTAAGAAATCGTAGTCACGGATTTTGTATCTTGATGAAAAAAAAAATGCGATTTTTTCGGTACACTTTTGAATGCATTTTTTTCTTGACAAATTTTTGACCGAATTCAGCTTAATTACCTACAAAATACTCATTAAAAGTGATTTCATCTCGATTGATCAATAAATAAAAATGTACCTCGATTTTTAATAACATTTTCGAAAACGACGTTTCTCGACCAGAGAAGCACATTTTGAGTATTTTTTCAATATATTCAAATATAACCACCGAAACCATTATTTTTGTACTTTTTGCTTTAATTCAAGCAAATGTAACGATATTCATTCATAAAACTGTTTAAGTTCAATTTTCAAGAAGAAATCGTTGTCACGGATTTTGTATCTTGAAGAAAAAATTTGCGAATTTTTCGGTACACTTTTGAATGCATTTTTTTCTGGACAAATTTTTGACCGTATTCAGCTTAATTATCTACTAAATACTCAATAAAAGTGATTTCATCTCGATTGATCAATAAATAAAAATGTACCTCGATTTTTAATACCATTTTCAAAATCGACGTTTCTCGACCAGAAAAGCACATTTTGAGAATTTTTTCACTATTTTCAAATATAACCACTGAAACCATTATTTTTGTATTTTTTGCTGTAATTCAAGCAAATGTAACGATATTCATTCAAAAAACTGTTTAAATTCAATTTTCAAGAAGAAATCGTTGTCACGGATTTTGTATCTTGAAGAAAAAAAACATGCGATTTTTTCGGTACACTTTTGAATGCATTTTTTCTGGACAAATTTTTGACCGAATTCAGCTTAATTACCTACAAAATACTCAATAAAAGTGATTACATCTCGATTGATCAATAAATAAAAATGTACCTCGATTTTTAATAACATTTTCGAAAACGACGTTTCTCGACCAGAGAAGCACATTTTGAGTATTTTTTCAGTATTTTCAAATATAACCACTGAAACCATTATTTTTGTACTTTTTGCTTTAATTCAAGCAAATGTAACGATATTCATTCAAAAAACTGTTTAAATTCAATTTTCAATAAGAAATCGTTGTCACGGATTTTGTATCTTGAAGAAAAAAAACATGCGATTTTTTCGGTACACTTTTGAATGCATTTTTTTCTGTACAAATTTTTGACCGACTTAAGCTTAATTACCTACAAAATACTCATTAAAAGTGATTACATCTCGATTGATCAATAAATAAAAATGTACCTCGATTTTTAATAACATTTTCGAAAACGACGTTTCTCGACCAGAAAAGCACATTTTGAGAATTTTTTCACTATTTTCAAATATAACCACTGAAACCATTATTTTTGTATTTTTTGCTGTAATTCAAGCAAATGTAACGATATTCATTCAAAAAACTGTTCAAAATGAATTTTCAGTTAGAAATCGTTGTCACGGATTTTGTATCTTGAAGAAAAAAAAACATGCCATTTTTTCGGTACACTTTTGAATGCATTTTTTTCTGGACAAATTTTTGACCGAATTCAGCTTAATTACCTACAAAATACTCATTAAAAGTGATTTCATCTCGATTGATCAATAAATAAAAATGTACCTCGATTTTTAATAACATTTTCGAAAACGTCGTTTCTCGACCAGAGAAGCACATTTTGAGTATTTTTTCAATATTTTCAAATATAACCACCGAAACCCTTATTTTTGTACTTTTTGCTTTAATTCAAGCAAATGTAACGATATTCATTCATAAAACTGTTTAAGTTCAATTTTCAAGAAGAAATCGTTGTCACGGATTTTGTATCTTGAAGAAAAAAAACATGCGATTTTTTCGGTACACTTTTGAATGCATTTTTTCTGGACAAATTTTTGACCGTATTCAGCTTGATTACCTACTAAATACTCAATAAAAGTGATTTCATCTCGATTGATCAATAAATAAAAATGTACCTCGATTTTTAATACCATTTTCAAAATCGACGTTTCTCGACCAGAAAAGCACATTTTGAGAATTTTTTCACTATTTTCAAATATAACCACTGAAACCATTATTTTTGTACTTTTTGCTTTAATTCAAGCAAATGTAACGATATTCATTCAAAAAACTGTTCAAAATGAATTTTCAGTAAGAAATCGTTGTCACGGATTTTGTATCTTGAAGAAAAAAAACATGAGATTTTTTCGGTACACTTTTGAATGCATTTTTTTCTGGACAAATTTTTGACCGGATTCGGCTTAATTACCTACAAAATACTCATTAAAAGTGATTTCATCTCGATTGATCAATAAATAAAAATGTACCTCGATTTTTAATAACATTTTCGAAAACGACGTTTCTCGACCAGAGAAGCACATTTTGAGTATTTTTTCAATATATTCAAATATAACCACCGAAACCATTATTTTTGTACTTTTTGCTTTAATTCAAGCAAATGTAACGATATTCATTCATAAAACTGTTTAAGTTCAATTTTCAAGAAGAAATCGTTGTCACGGATTTTGTATCTTGAAGAAAAAATTTGCGAATTTTTCGGTACACTTTTGAATGCATTTTTTTCTGGACAAATTTTTGACCGTATTCAGCTTAATTATCTACTAAATACTCAATAAAAGTGATTTCATCTCGATTGATCAATAAATAAAAATGTACCTCGATTTTTAATACCATTTTCAAAATCGACGTTTCTCGACCAGAAAAGCACATTTTGAGAATTTTTTCACTATTTTCAAATATAACCACTGAAACCATTATTTTTGTATTTTTTGCTGTAATTCAAGCAAATGTAACGATATTCATTCAAAAAACTGTTTAAATTCAATTTTCAAGAAGAAATCGTTGTCACGGATTTTGTATCTTGAAGAAAAAAAACATGCGATTTTTTCGGTACACTTTTGAATGCATTTTTTCTGGACAAATTTTTGACCGAATTCAGCTTAATTACCTACAAAATACTCAATAAAAGTGATTACATCTCGATTGATCAATAAATAAAAATGTACCTCGATTTTTAATAACATTTTCGAAAACGACGTTTCTCGACCAGAGAAGCACATTTTGAGTATTTTTTCAGTATTTTCAAATATAACCACTGAAACCATTATTTTTGTACTTTTTGCTTTAATTCAAGCAAATGTAACGATATTCATTCAAAAAACTGTTTAAATTCAATTTTCAATAAGAAATCGTTGTCACGGATTTTGTATCTTGAAGAAAAAAAACATGCGATTTTTTCGGTACACTTTTGAATGCATTTTTTTCTGGACAAATTTTTGACCGACTTAAGCTTAATTACCTACAAAATACTCATTAAAAGTGATTACATCTCGATTGATCAATAAATAAAAATGTACCTCGATTTTTAATAACATTTTCGAAAACGACGTTTCTCGACCAGAAAAGCACATTTTGAGAATTTTTTCACTATTTTCAAATATAACCACTGAAACCATTATTTTTGTATTTTTTGCTGTAATTCAAGCAAATGTAACGATATTCATTCAAAAAACTGTTTAAATTCAATTTTCAAGAAGAAATCGTTGTCACGGATTTTGTATCTTGAAGAAAAAATTTGCGAATTTTTCGGTACACTTTTGAATGCATTTTTTTCTGGACAAATTTTTGACCGTATTCAGCTTAATTATCTACTAAATACTCAATAAAAGTGATTTCATCTCGATTGATCAATAAATAAAAATGTACCTCGATTTTTAATACCATTTTCAAAATCGACGTTTCTCGACCAGAAAAGCACATTTTGAGAATTTTTTCACTATTTTCAAATATAACCACTGAAACCATTATTTTTGTATTTTTTGCTGTAATTCAAGCAAATGTAACGATATTCATTCAAAAAACTGTTTAAATTCAATTTTCAAGAAGAAATCGTTGTCACGGATTTTGTATCTTGAAGAAAAAAAACATGCGATTTTTTCGGTACACTTTTGAATGCATTTTTTCTGGACAAATTTTTGACCGAATTCAGCTTAATTACCTACAAAATACTCAATAAAAGTGATTACATCTCGATTGATCAATAAATAAAAATGTACCTCGATTTTTAATAACATTTTCGAAAACGACGTTTCTCGACCAGAGAAGCACATTTTGAGTATTTTTTCAGTATTTTCAAATATAACCACTGAAACCATTATTTTTGTACTTTTTGCTTTAATTCAAGCAAATGTAACGATATTCATTCAAAAAACTGTTTAAATTCAATTTTCAATAAGAAATCGTTGTCACGGATTTTGTATCTTGAAGAAAAAAAACATGCGATTTTTTCGGTACACTTTTGAATGCATTTTTTTCTGGACAAATTTTTGACCGACTTAAGCTTAATTACCTACAAAATACTCATTAAAAGTGATTACATCTCGATTGATCAATAAATAAAAATGTACCTCGATTTTTAATAACATTTTCGAAAACGACGTTTCTCGACCAGAAAAGCACATTTTGAGAATTTTTTCACTATTTTCAAATATAACCACTGAAACCATTATTTTTGTATTTTTTGCTGTAATTCAAGCAAATGTAACGATATTCATTCAAAAAACTGTTCAAAATGAATTTTCAGTTAGAAATCGTTGTCACGGATTTTGTATCTTGAAGAAAAAAAAACATGCCATTTTTTCGGTACACTTTTGAATGCATTTTTTTCTGGACAAATTTTTGACCGAATTCAGCTTAATTACCTACAAAATACTCATTAAAAGTGATTTCATCTCGATTGATCAATAAATAAAAATGTACCTCGATTTTTAATAACATTTTCGAAAACGTCGTTTCTCGACCAGAGAAGCACATTTTGAGTATTTTTTCAATATTTTCAAATATAACCACCGAAACCCTTATTTTTGTACTTTTTGCTTTAATTCAAGCAAATGTAACGATATTCATTCATAAAACTGTTTAAGTTCAATTTTCAAGAAGAAATCGTTGTCACGGATTTTGTATCTTGAAGAAAAAAAAACATGCGATTTTTTCGGTACACTTTTGAATGCATTTTTTCTGGACAAATTTTTGACCGTATTCAGCTTAATTATCTACTAAATACTCAATAAAAGTGATTTCATCTCGATTGATCAATAAATAAAAATGTACCTCGATTTTTAATACCATTTCCAAAATCGACGTTTCTCGACCAGAAAAGCACATTTTGAGAATTTTTTCACTATTTTCAAATATAACCACTGAAACCATTATTTTTGTATTTTTTGCTATAATTCAAGCAAATATAACGATATTCATTCAAAAAACTGTTCAAATTCAATTTTCAGTAAGAAATCGTTGTCACGGATTTTGTATCTTGAAGAAAAAAAACATGCGATTTTTTCGGTACACTTTTGAATGCATTTTTTCTGGACAAATTTTTGACCGTATTCAGCTTGATTACCTACTAAATACTCAATAAAAGTGATTTCATCTCGATTGATCAATAAATAAAAATGTACCTCGATTTTTAATACCATTTTCAAAATCGACGTTTCTCGACCAGAAAAGCACATTTTGAGAATTTTTTCACTATTTTCAAATATAACCACTGAAACCATTATTTTTGTATTTTTTGCTATAATTCAAGCAAACATAACGATATTCATTCAAAAAACTGTTCAAATTCAATTTTCAGTAAAAAATCGTTGTCACGGATTTTGAATCTTGAAGAAAAAAAACATGCGATTTTTTCGGTACACTTTTGAATTGATTTTTTTCTGGACAAATTTTGACCGAATTCAGCTTAATTACCTACAAAATACTCATTAAAAGTGATTACATCTCGATTGATCAATAAATAAAAATGTACCTCGATTTTTAATAACGTTTTCGAAAACGACGTTTGTCGACCAGAGAAGCACATTTTGAGTATTTTTTCAATATTTTCAAATATAACCACTGAAACCATTATTTTTGTACTTTTTGCTTTAATTCAAGCAAATGTAACGATATTCATTCAAAAAACAGTTTAAATTCAATTTTCAATAAGAAATCGTTGTCACGGATTTTGTATCTTGAAGAAAAAAAACATGCGATTTTTTCGGTACACTTTTGAATGCATTTTTTTCTGGACAAATTTTTGACCGAATTCAGCTTAATTACCTACAAAATACTCATTAAAAGTGATTTCATCTCGATTGATCAATAAATAAAAATGTACCTCGATTTTTAATAACATTTTCGAAAACGACGTTTCTCGACCAGAGAAGCACATTTTGAGTATTTTTTCAATATTTTCAAATATAACCACTGAAACCATTATTTTTGTACTTTTTCTTTAATTCAAGCAAATGTAACGATATTCATTCAAAAAACTGTTCAAAATGAATTTTCAGTAAGAAATCGTTGTCACGGATTTTGTATCTTGAAGAAAAAAAACATGAGATTTTTTCGGTACACTTTTGAATGCATTTTTTTCTGGACAAATTTTTGACCGAATTCAGCTTAATTACCTACAAAATACTCATTAAAAGTGATTTCATCTCGATTGATCAATAAATAAAAATGTACCTCGATTTTTAATAACATTTTCGAAAACGACGTTTCTCGACCAGAGAAGCACATTTTGAGTATTTTTTCAATATTTTCAAATATAACCACTGAAACCATTATTTTTGTACTTTTTGCTTTAATTCAAGCAAATGTAACGATATTCATTCAAAAAACTGTTCAAAATGAATTTTCAGTAAGAAATCGTTGTCACGGATTTTGTATCTTGAAGAAAAAAAACATGAGATTTTTTCGGTACACTTTTGAATGCATTTTTTTCTGGACAAATTTTTGACCGAATTCGGCTTAATTACCTATAAAATACTCATTAAAAGTGATTTCATCTCGATTGATCAATAAATAAAAATGTACCTCGATTTTTAATAACATTTTCGAAAACGACGTTTCTCGACCAGAGAAGCACATTTTGAGTATTTTTTCAATATTTTCAAATATAACCACTGAAACCATTATTTTTGTACTTTTTGCTTTAATTCAAGCAAATGTAACGATATTCATTCAAAAAATTGTTCAAAATGAATTTTCAGTAAGAAATCGTTGTCACGGATTTTGTATCTTGAAGAAAAAAAACATGAGATTTTTTCGGTACACTTTTGAATGCATTTTTTTCTGGACAAATTTTTGACCGAATTCGGCTTAATTACCTATAAAATACTCATTAAAAGTGATTTCATCTCGATTGATCAATAAATAAAAATGTACCTTGATTTTTAATACCATTTTCAAAATCGACGTTTCTCGACCAGAGAAGCACATTTTGAGAATTTTTTCACTATTTTCAAATATAACCACTGAAACCATTATTTTTGTATTTTTTGCTGTAATTCAAGCAAATGTAACGATATTCATTCAAAAAACTGTTCAAAATGAATTTTCAGTAAGAAATCGTAGTCACGGATTTTGTATCTTGATGAAAAAAAAACATGCGATTTTTTCGGTACACTTTTGAATGCATTTTTTTCTGGACAAATTTTTGACCGAATTCAGCTTAATTACCTACAAAATACTCAATAAAAGTGATTACATCTCGATTGATCAATAAATAAAAATGTACCTCGATTTTTAATAACATTTTCGAAAACGACGTTTCTCGACCAGAGAAGCACATTTTGAGTATTTTTTCAGTATTTTCAAATATAACCACTGAAACCATTATTTTTGTACTTTTTGCTTTAATTCAAGCAAATGTTACGATATTCATTCAAAAAACTGTTTAAATTCAATTTTCAATAAGAAATCGTTGTCACGGATTTTGTATCTTGAAGAAAAAAAACGCGATTTTTTCGGTGCACTTTTGAATGCATTTTTTTCTGGACAAATTTTTGACCGACTTAAGCTTAATTACCTATAAAATACTCATTAAAAGTGATTTCATCTCGATTCATCAATAAATTAAAATGTACCTCGATTTTTAATACCTTTTTCAAAATCGACGTTTCTCGACCAGAAAAGCACATTTTGAGAATTTTTTCACTATTTTCAAATATAACCACTGAAACCATTATTTTTGTATTTTTTGCTGTAATTCAAGCAAATGTAACGATATTCATTCAAAAAACTGTTTAAATTCAATTTTCAAGAAGAAATCCTTGTCACGGATTTTGTATCTTGAAGAAAAAAAAACATGCGATTTTTTCGGTACACTTTTGAATAATTTTTTTCTGGAAAATTTTTGACCTTATTCAGCTTAATTACCTACAAAATACTCATTAAAAATGATTACATCTCGATTGATCAATAAATAAAAATGTACCTCGATTTTTAATAACATTTTCGAAAACGACGTTTCTCGACCAGAGAAGCACATTTTGAGTATTTTTTCAAAATTTTCAAATATAACCACTGAAACCATTATTTTTGTACTTTTTGCTTTAATTCAAGCAAATGTAACGATATTCATTCAAAAAACTGTATAAATTCAATTTTCAAGAAGAAATCGTTTTCACGGATTTTGTATCTTGAAGAAAAAAAAACATGGGATTTTTTCGGTACACTTTTGAATGCATTTTTTTCTGGACAAATTTTTGACCGAGTTCGGCTTAATTACCTATAAAATACTCATTAAAAGTGATTTCATCTCGATTGATCAATAAATAAAAATGTACCTCGATTTTTAATAACATTTTCGAAAACGACGTTTCTCGACCAGAGAAGCACATTTTGAGTATTTTTTCAATATATTCAAATATAACCACCGAAACCATTATTTTTGTACTTTTTGTTTTAATTCAAGCAAATGTAACGATATTCATTCATAAAACTGTTTAAGTTCAATTTTCAAGAAGAAATCGTTGTCACGGATTTTGTATCTCGAAGAAAAAAACATGCGATTTTTTCAGTACACTTTTGAATGCATTTTCTTCTGGACAAATGTTTGACCGAATTCGGCTTAATTACCAATAAAATACTCATTAAAAGTGATTTCATCTTGATTGATCAATAAATAAAAATGTACCTCGATTTTTAATAACATTTTCGAAAACGACGTTTCTCGACCAGAGAAGCACATTTTGAGTATTTTTTCAATATTTTCAAATAAAACCACTGAAACCATTATTTTTGTACTTTTTGCTGTAATTCAAGCAAAGGTAACGATATTCATTCAAAAAACTGTTCAAATTCAATTTTCAATAAGAAATCGTTGTCACGGATTTTGTATCTTGAAGAAAAAAACATGCGATTTTTTCGGTACACTTTTGAATGCATTTTTTTCTAGACAAATTTTTGACCGAATTCAGCTTAATTACCTACAAAATACTCATCAAAAGTGATTACATCTCAATTGATCAATAAATAAAAATGTACCTCGATTTTTAATAACATTTTCGAAAACGACGTTTCTCGACCAGAGAAGCACATTTTGAGTATTTTTTCAATATTTTCAAATATAACCACTGAAACCATTATTTTTGTACTTTTTGCTTTAATTCAAGCAAATGTAACGATATTCATTCAAAAAATTGTTCAAAATGAATTTTCAGTAAGAAATCGTTGTCACGGATTTTGTATCTTGAAGAAAAAAAACATGAGATTTTTTCGGTACACTTTTGAATGCATTTTTTTCTGGACAAATTTTTGACCGAATTCGGCTTAATTACCTATAAAATACTCATTAAAAGTGATTTCATCTCGATTGATCAATAAATAAAAATGTACCTTGATTTTTAATACCATTTTCAAAATCGACGTTTCTCGACCAGAGAAGCACATTTTGAGAATTTTTTCACTATTTTCAAATATAACCACTGAAACCATTATTTTTGTATTTTTTGCTGTAATTCAAGCAAATGTAACGATATTCATTCAAAAAACTGTTCAAAATGAATTTTCAGTAAGAAATCGTAGTCACGGATTTTGTATCTTGATGAAAAAAAAACATGCGATTTTTTCGGTACACTTTTGAATGCATTTTTTTCTGGACAAATTTTTGACCGAATTCAGCTTAATTACCTACAAAATACTCAATAAAAGTGATTACATCTCGATTGATCAATAAATAAAAATGTACCTCGATTTTTAATAACATTTTCGAAAACGACGTTTCTCGACCAGAGAAGCACATTTTGAGTATTTTTTCAGTATTTTCAAATATAACCACTGAAACCATTATTTTTGTACTTTTTGCTTTAATTCAAGCAAATGTTACGATATTCATTCAAAAAACTGTTTAAATTCAATTTTCAATAAGAAATCGTTGTCACGGATTTTGTATCTTGAAGAAAAAAAACGCGATTTTTTCGGTGCACTTTTGAATGCATTTTTTTCTGGACAAATTTTTGACCGACTTAAGCTTAATTACCTATAAAATACTCATTAAAAGTGATTTCATCTCGATTCATCAATAAATTAAAATGTACCTCGATTTTTAATACCTTTTTCAAAATCGACGTTTCTCGACCAGAAAAGCACATTTTGAGAATTTTTTCACTATTTTCAAATATAACCACTGAAACCATTATTTTTGTATTTTTTGCTGTAATTCAAGCAAATGTAACGATATTCATTCAAAAAACTGTTTAAATTCAATTTTCAAGAAGAAATCCTTGTCACGGATTTTGTATCTTGAAGAAAAAAAAACATGCGATTTTTTCGGTACACTTTTGAATAATTTTTTTCTGGAAAATTTTTGACCGTATTCAGCTTAATTACCTACAAAATACTCATTAAAAATGATTACATCTCGATTGATCAATAAATAAAAATGTACCTCGATTTTTAATAACATTTTCGAAAACGACGTTTCTCGACCAGAGAAGCACATTTTGAGTATTTTTTCAAAATTTTCAAATATAACCACTGAAACCATTATTTTTGTACTTTTTGCTTTAATTCAAGCAAATGTAACGATATTCATTCAAAAAACTGTATAAATTCAATTTTCAAGAAGAAATCGTTTTCACGGATTTTGTATCTTGAAGAAAAAAAAACATGGGATTTTTTCGGTACACTTTTGAATGCATTTTTTTCTGGACAAATTTTTGACCGAGTTCGGCTTAATTACCTATAAAATACTCATTAAAAGTGATTTCATCTCGATTGATCAATAAATAAAAATGTACCTCGATTTTTAATAACATTTTCGAAAACGACGTTTCTCGACCAGAGAAGCACATTTTGAGTATTTTTTCAATATATTCAAATATAACCACCGAAACCATTATTTTTGTACTTTTTGTTTTAATTCAAGCAAATGTAACGATATTCATTCATAAAACTGTTTAAGTTCAATTTTCAAGAAGAAATCGTTGTCACGGATTTTGTATCTCGAAGAAAAAAACATGCGATTTTTTCAGTACACTTTTGAATGCATTTTCTTCTGGACAAATGTTTGACCGAATTCGGCTTAATTACCAATAAAATACTCATTAAAAGTGATTTCATCTTGATTGATCAATAAATAAAAATGTACCTCGATTTTTAATAACATTTTCGAAAACGACGTTTCTCGACCAGAGAAGCACATTTTGAGTATTTTTTCAATATTTTCAAATAAAACCACTGAAACCATTATTTTTGTACTTTTTGCTGTAATTCAAGCAAAGGTAACGATATTCATTCAAAAAACTGTTCAAATTCAATTTTCAATAAGAAATCGTTGTCACGGATTTTGTATCTTGAAGAAAAAAACATGCGATTTTTTCGGTACACTTTTGAATGCATTTTTTTCTAGACAAATTTTTGACCGAATTCAGCTTAATTACCTACAAAATACTCATCAAAAGTGATTACATCTCAATTGATCAATAAATAAAAATGTACCTCGATTTTTAATAACATTTTCGAAAACGACGTTTCTCGACCAGAGAAGCACATTTTGAGTATTTTTTCAATATTTTCAAATATAACCACTGAAACCATTATTTTTGTACTTTTTGCTTTAATCCAAGCAAATGTAACGATATTCATTCAAAAAACTGTTTAAACTCAATTTTCAATAAGAAATCGTTGTTACGGATTTTGTATCTTGAAGAAAAAAAACATGCGATTTTTTCGGTACACTTTTGAATGCATTTTCTTCTGGACAAATTTTTGACCGAATTCGGCTTAATTACCTATAAAATACTCATTAAAAGTGATTTCATCTCAATTGATCAATAAATAAAAATGTACCTCGATTTTTAATACCTTTTTCGTAAACGAAGTTTCTCGAGCAGAAAAGCACATTTTGAGAATTTTTTCACTATTTTCAAATATAACCACTGAAACCATTATTTTTGTACTTTTTGCTTTAATTCAAGCAAATGTAACGATATTCATTCAAAAAACTGTTTAAATTCAATTTTCAATAAGAAATCGTTGTCACGGATTTTGTATCTTGAAGAAAAAAAACATGCGATTTTTTTCGGTACACTTTTGAATGCATTTTTTTCTGGACAAATTTTTGACCGAATTCGGCTTAATTACCTATAAAATACTCATTAAAAGTGATTTCATCTCGATTGATCAATAAATAAAAATGTACCTCGATTTTTAATACCTTTTTCGAAAACGACGTTTCTCGACCAGAAAAGCGCATTTTGAGTATTTTTTCACTATTTTCAAATATAACCACTGAAACCATTATTTTGGTATTTTTTGCTTTAATTCAAGCAAATGTAACGATATTCATTCAAAAACCTGTTTAAATTCAATTTTCAATAAGAAATCGTTGTCACGGATTTTGTATCTTGAAGAAAAAACATGCGATTTTTTCGGTTCACTTTTGAATACATTTTTTTCTGGACAAATGTTTGACCGAATTCAGCTTAATTACCTACAAAATACTCATTAAAAGTGATTACATCTCGATTGATCAATAAATAAAAATGTACCTCGATTTTTAATAACATTTTCGAAAACGACGTTTCTCGACCAGAGAAGCACATTTTGAGTATTTTTTCAATATTTTCAAATATAACCACTGAAACCATTATTTTTGTACTTTTTGCTTTAATCCAAGCAAATGTAACGATATTCATTCAAAAAACTGTTTAAACTCAATTTTCAATAAGAAATCGTTGTCACGGATTTTGTATCTTGAAGAAAAAAAACATGAGATTTTTTCGGTACACTTTTGAATGCATTTTTTTCTGGACAAATTTTTGACCGAATTCGGCTTAATTACCTATAAAATACTCATTAAAAGTGATTTCATCTCGATTGATCAATAAATAAAAATGTACCTCGATTTTTAATAACATTTTCGAAAACGACGTTTCTCGACCAGAGAAGCACATTTTGAGTATTTTTTCAATATTTTCAAATATAACCACTGAAACCATTATTTTTGTACTTTTTGCTTTAATTCAAGCAAATGTAACGATATTCATTCAAAAAATTGTTCAAAATGAATTTTCAGTAAGAAATCGTTGTCACGGATTTTGTATCTTGAAGAAAAAAAACATGAGATTTTTTCGGTACACTTTTGAATGCATTTTTTTCTGGACAAATTTTTGACCGAATTCGGCTTAATTACCTATAAAATACTCATTAAAAGTGATTTCATCTCGATTGATCAATAAATAAAAATGTACCTTGATTTTTAATACCATTTTCAAAATCGACGTTTCTCGACCAGAGAAGCACATTTTGAGAATTTTTTCACTATTTTCAAATATAACCACTGAAACCATTATTTTTGTATTTTTTGCTGTAATTCAAGCAAATGTAACGATATTCATTCAAAAAACTGTTCAAAATGAATTTTCAGTAAGAAATCGTAGTCACGGATTTTGTATCTTGATGAAAAAAAAACATGCGATTTTTTCGGTACACTTTTGAATGCATTTTTTTCTGGACAAATTTTTGACCGAATTCAGCTTAATTACCTACAAAATACTCAATAAAAGTGATTACATCTCGATTGATCAATAAATAAAAATGTACCTCGATTTTTAATAACATTTTCGAAAACGACGTTTCTCGACCAGAGAAGCACATTTTGAGTATTTTTTCAGTATTTTCAAATATAACCACTGAAACCATTATTTTTGTACTTTTTGCTTTAATTCAAGCAAATGTTACGATATTCATTCAAAAAACTGTTTAAATTCAATTTTCAATAAGAAATCGTTGTCACGGATTTTGTATCTTGAAGAAAAAAAACGCGATTTTTTCGGTGCACTTTTGAATGCATTTTTTTCTGGACAAATTTTTGACCGACTTAAGCTTAATTACCTATAAAATACTCATTAAAAGTGATTTCATCTCGATTCATCAATAAATTAAAATGTACCTCGATTTTTAATACCTTTTTCAAAATCGACGTTTCTCGACCAGAAAAGCACATTTTGAGAATTTTTTCACTATTTTCAAATATAACCACTGAAACCATTATTTTTGTATTTTTTGCTGTAATTCAAGCAAATGTAACGATATTCATTCAAAAAACTGTTTAAATTCAATTTTCAAGAAGAAATCCTTGTCACGGATTTTGTATCTTGAAGAAAAAAAAACATGCGATTTTTTCGGTACACTTTTGAATAATTTTTTTCTGGAAAATTTTTGACCGTATTCAGCTTAATTACCTACAAAATACTCATTAAAAATGATTACATCTCGATTGATCAATAAATAAAAATGTACCTCGATTTTTAATAACATTTTCGAAAACGACGTTTCTCGACCAGAGAAGCACATTTTGAGTATTTTTTCAAAATTTTCAAATATAACCACTGAAACCATTATTTTTGTACTTTTTGCTTTAATTCAAGCAAATGTAACGATATTCATTCAAAAAACTGTATAAATTCAATTTTCAAGAAGAAATCGTTTTCACGGATTTTGTATCTTGAAGAAAAAAAAACATGGGATTTTTTCGGTACACTTTTGAATGCATTTTTTTCTGGACAAGTTTTTGACCGAGTTCGGCTTAATTACCTATAAAATACTCATTAAAAGTGATTTCATCTCGATTGATCAATAAATAAAAATGTACCTCGATTTTTAATAACATTTTCGAAAACGACGTTTCTCGACCAGAGAAGCACATTTTGAGTATTTTTTCAATATATTCAAATATAACCACCGAAACCATTATTTTTGTACTTTTTGTTTTAATTCAAGCAAATGTAACGATATTCATTCATAAAACTGTTTAAGTTCAATTTTCAAGAAGAAATCGTTGTCACGGATTTTGTATCTCGAAGAAAAAAACATGCGATTTTTTCAGTACACTTTTGAATGCATTTTCTTCTGGACAAATGTTTGACCGAATTCGGCTTAATTACCAATAAAATACTCATTAAAAGTGATTTCATCTTGATTGATCAATAAATAAAAATGTACCTCGATTTTTAATAACATTTTCGAAAACGACGTTTCTCGACCAGAGAAGCACATTTTGAGTATTTTTTCAATATTTTCAAATAAAACCACTGAAACCATTATTTTTGTACTTTTTGCTGTAATTCAAGCAAAGGTAACGATATTCATTCAAAAAACTGTTCAAATTCAATTTTCAATAAGAAATCGTTGTCACGGATTTTGTATCTTGAAGAAAAAAACATGCGATTTTTTCGGTACACTTTTGAATGCATTTTTTTCTAGACAAATTTTTGACCGAATTCAGCTTAATTACCTACAAAATACTCATCAAAAGTGATTACATCTCAATTGATCAATAAATAAAAATGTACCTCGATTTTTAATAACATTTTCGAAAACGACGTTTCTCGACCAGAGAAGCACATTTTGAGTATTTTTTCAATATTTTCAAATATAACCACTGAAACCATTATTTTTGTACTTTTTGCTTTAATCCAAGCAAATGTAACGATATTCATTCAAAAAACTGTTTAAACTCAATTTTCAATAAGAAATCGTTGTTACGGATTTTGTATCTTGAAGAAAAAAAACATGCGATTTTTTCGGTACACTTTTGAATGCATTTTCTTCTGGACAAATTTTTGACCGAATTCGGCTTAATTACCTATAAAATACTCATTAAAAGTGATTTCATCTCAATTGATCAATAAATAAAAATGTACCTCGATTTTTAATACCTTTTTCGTAAACGAAGTTTCTCGAGCAGAAAAGCACATTTTGAGAATTTTTTCACTATTTTCAAATATAACCACTGAAACCATTATTTTTGTACTTTTTGCTTTAATTCAAGCAAATGTAACGATATTCATTCAAAAAACTGTTTAAATTCAATTTTCAATAAGAAATCGTTGTCACGGATTTTGTATCTTGAAGAAAAAAAACATGCGATTTTTTTCGGTACACTTTTGAATGCATTTTTTTCTGGACAAATTTTTGACCGAATTCGGCTTAATTACCTATAAAATACTCATTAAAAGTGATTTCATCTCGATTGATCAATAAATAAAAATGTACCTCGATTTTTAATACCTTTTTCGAAAACGACGTTTCTCGACCAGAAAAGCGCATTTTGAGTATTTTTTCACTATTTTCAAATATAACCACTGAAACCATTATTTTGGTATTTTTTGCTTTAATTCAAGCAAATGTAACGATATTCATTCAAAAACCTGTTTAAATTCAATTTTCAATAAGAAATCGTTGTCACGGATTTTGTATCTTGAAGAAAAAACATGCGATTTTTTCGGTTCACTTTTGAATACATTTTTTTCTGGACAAATGTTTGACCGAATTCAGCTTAATTACCTACAAAATACTCATTAAAAGTGATTACATCTCGATTGATCAATAAATAAAAATGTACCTCGATTTTTAATAACATTTTCGAAAACGACGTTTCTCGACCAGAGAAGCACATTTTGAGTATTTTTTCAATATTTTCAAATATAACCACTGAAACCATTATTTTTGTACTTTTTGCTTTAATCCAAGCAAATGTAACGATATTCATTCAAAAAACTGTTTAAACTCAATTTTCAATAAGAAATCGTTGTTACGGATTTTGTATCTTGAAGAAAAAAACATGCGATTTTTTCGGTACACTTTTGAATGCATTTTCTTCTGGACAAATTTTTGACCGAATTCGGCTTAATTACCTATAAAATACTCATTAAAAGTGATTTCATCTCGATTGATCAATAAATAAAAATGTACCTCGATTTTTAATACCTTTTTCGAAAACGACGTTTCTCGAGCAGAAAAGCACATTTTGAGAATTTTTTCACTATTTTCAAATATAACCACTGAAACCATTATTTTTGTACTTTTTGCTTTAATTCAAGCAAATGTAACGATATTCATTCAAAAAACTGTTTAAATTCAATTTTCAATAAGAAATCGTTGTTACGGATTTTGTATCTTGAAGAAAAAAAACATGCGATTTTTTCGGTACACTTTTGAATGCATTTTCTTCTGGAAAATTTTTTGACCGAATTCGGCTTAATTACCTATAAAATACTCATTAAAAGTGATTTCATCTCGATTGATCAATAAATAAAAATGTACCTCGATTTTTAATACCTTTTTCGAAAACGACGTTTCTCGACCAGAAAAGCGCATTTTGAGAATTTTTTCACTATTTTCAAATATAACCACTGAAACCATTATTTTTGTATTTTTTGCTTTAATTCAAGCAAATGTAACGATATTCATTCAAAAACCTGTTTAAATTCAATTTTCAATAAGAAATCGTTGTCACGGATTTTGTATCTTGAAGAAAAAACATACGATTTTTTCGGTTCACTTTTGAATACATTTTTTTCTGGACAAATGTTTGACCGAATTCAGCTTAATTACCTACAAAATACTCATTAAAAGAGATTACATCTCGAATGATCAATAAATAAAAATGTACCTCGATTTTTAATAACATTTTCGAAAACGACGTTTCTCGACCAGAGAAGCACATTTTGAGTATTTTTTCAATATTTTCAAATATAACCACTGAAACCATTATTTTTGTACTTTTTGCTTTAATCCAAGCAAATGTAACGATATTCATTCAAAAAACTGTTTAAACTCAATTTTCAATAAGAAATCGTTGTTACGGATTTTGTATCTTGAAGAAAAAAACATGCGATTTTTTCGGTACACTTTTGAATGCATTTTCTTCTGGACAAATTTTTGACCGAATTCGGCTTAATTACCTATAAAATACTCATTAAAAGTGATTTCATCTCGATTGATCAATAAATAAAAATGTACCTCGATTTTTAATACCTTTTTCGAAAACGACGTTTCTCGAGCAGAAAAGCACATTTTGAGAATTTTTTCACTATTTTCAAATATAACCACTGAAACCATTATTTTTGTATTTTTTGCTTTAATTCAAGCAAATGTAACGATATTCATTCAAAAACCTGTTTAAATTCAATTTTCAATAAGAAATCGTTGTCACGGATTTTGTATCTTGAAGAAAAAAACATGTGATTTTTTCGGTACACTTTTTAATGCATTTTTTCTGGACAAATTTTTGACCGAATTCAGCTTAATTACCTACAAAATACTCATTAAAAGTAATTACATCTCGATTGATCAATAAATAAAAATGTACCTCGATTTTTAATAACATTTTCGAAAACGACGTTTCTCGAGCAGAAAAGCACATTTTGAGAATTTTTTCACTATTTTCAAATATAACCACTGAAACCATTATTTTTGTATTTTTTGCTTTAATTCAAGCAAATGTAACGATATTCATTCAAAAACTGTTTAAATTCAATTTTCAATAAGAAATCGTTGTCACGGATTTTGTATCTTGAGGAAAAAACATGCGATTTTTTCGGTACACTTTGGAATGCATTTTTTTCTAGACAAATTTTTGACCGAATTCAGCTTAATTACCTACAAAATACTCATTAAAAGTGATTACATCTCGATTGATCAATAAATAAAAATGTACCTCGATTTTTAATAACATTTTCGAAAACGACGTTTCTCGACCAGAGAAGCACATTTTGAGTATTTTTTCAGTATTTTCAAATATAACCACTGAAACCATTATTTTTGTACTTTTTGCTTTAATTCAAGCAAATGTAACGATATTCATTCAAAAAACTGTTTAAATTCAATTTTCAATAAGAAATCGTTGTTACGGATTTTGTATCTTGAAGAAAAAAAACATGCGATTTTTTCGGTACACTTTTGAATGCATTTTCTTCTGGACAAATTTTTGACCGAATTCGGCTTAATTACCTATAAAATACTCATTAAAAGTGATTTCATCTCGATTGATCAATAAATAAAAATGTACCTCGATTTTTAATACCTTTTTCGAAAACGACGTTTCTCGACCAGAAAAGCGCATTTTGAGAATTTTTTCACTATTTTCAAATATAACCACTGAAACCATTATTTTTGTATTTTTTGCTTTAATTCAAGCAAATGTAACGATATTCATTCAAAAACCTGTTTAAATTCAATTTTCAATAAGAAATCGTTGTCACGGATTTTTATCTTGAAGAAAAAAAACACGCGTTTTTTTCGGTACACTTTTGAATGCATTTTTTTCTGGACAAATGTTTGACCGAATTCAGCTTAATTACCTACAAAATACTCATTAAAAGAGATTACATCTCGAATGATCAATAAATAAAAATGTACCTCGATTTTTAATAACATTTTCGAAAACGACGTTTCTCGACCAGAGAAGCACATTTTGAGTATTTTTTCAATATTTTCAAATATAACCACTGAAACCATTATTTTTGTACTTTTTGCTTTAATCCAAGCAAATGTAACGATATTCATTCAAAAAACTGTTTAAACTCAATTTTCAATAAGAAATCGTTGTTACGGATTTTGTATCTTGAAGAAAAAAACATGCGATTTTTTCGGTACACTTTTGAATGCATTTTCTTCTGGACAAATTTTTGACCGAATTCGGCTTAATTACCTATAAAATACTCATTAAAAGTGATTTCATCTCGATTGATCAATAAATAAAAATGTACCTCGATTTTTAATACCTTTTTCGAAAACGACGTTTCTCGAGCAGAAAAGCACATTTTGAGAATTTTTTCACTATTTTCAAATATAACCACTGAAACCATTATTTTTGTATTTTTTGCTTTAATTCAAGCAAATGTAACGATATTCATTCAAAAACCTGTTTAAATTCAATTTTCAATAAGAAATCGTTGTCACGGATTTTGTATCTTGAAGAAAAAACATACGATTTTTTCGGTTCACTTTTGAATACATTTTTTTCTGGACAAATGTTTGACCGAATTCAGCTTAATTACCTACAAAATACTCATTAAAAGAGATTACATCTCGAATGATCAATAAATAAAAATGTACCTCGATTTTTAATAACATTTTCGAAAACGACGTTTCTCGACCAGAGAAGCACATTTTGAGTATTTTTTCAATATTTTCAAATATAACCACTGAAACCATTATTTTTGTACTTTTTGCTTTAATCCAAGCAAATGTAACGATATTCATTCAAAAAACTGTTTAAACTCAATTTTCAATAAGAAATCGTTGTTACGGATTTTGTATCTTGAAGAAAAAAACATGCGATTTTTTCGGTACACTTTTGAATGCATTTTCTTCTGGACAAATTTTTGACCGAATTCGGCTTAATTACCTATAAAATACTCATTAAAAGTGATTTCATCTCGATTGATCAATAAATAAAAATGTACCTCGATTTTTAATACCTTTTTCGAAAACGACGTTTCTCGAGCAGAAAAGCACATTTTGAGAATTTTTTCACTATTTTCAAATATAACCACTGAAACCATTATTTTTGTATTTTTTGCTTTAATTCAAGCAAATGTAACGATATTCATTCAAAAACCTGTTTAAATTCAATTTTCAATAAGAAATCGTTGTCACGGATTTTGTATCTTGAAGAAAAAAACATGCGATTTTTTCGGTACACTTTTTAATGCATTTTTTCTGGACAAATTTTTGACCGAATTCAGCTTAATTACCTACAAAATACTCATTAAAAGTAATTACATCTCGATTGATCAATAAATAAAAATGTACCTCGATTTTTAATAACATTTTCGAAAACGACGTTTCTCGAGCAGAAAAGCACATTTTGAGAATTTTTTCACTATTTTCAAATATAACCACTGAAACCATTATTTTTGTATTTTTTGCTTTAATTCAAGCAAATGTAACGATATTCATTCAAAAACTGTTTAAATTCAATTTTCAATAAGAAATCGTTGTCACGGATTTTGTATCTTGAGGAAAAAACATGCGATTTTTTCGGTACACTTTGGAATGCATTTTTTTCTAGACAAATTTTTGACCGAATTCAGCTTAATTACCTACAAAATACTCATTAAAAGTGATTACATCTCGATTGATCAATAAATAAAAATGTACCTCGATTTTTAATAACATTTTCGAAAACGACGTTTCTCGACCAGAGAAGCACATTTTGAGTATTTTTTCAGTATTTTCAAATATAACCACTGAAACCATTATTTTTGTACTTTTTGCTTTAATTCAAGCAAATGTAACGATATTCATTCAAAAAACTGTTTAAATTCAATTTTCAATAAGAAATCGTTGTTACGGATTTTGTATCTTGAAGAAAAAAAACATGCGATTTTTTCGGTACACTTTTGAATGCATTTTCTTCTGGACAAATTTTTGACCGAATTCGGCTTAATTACCTATAAAATACTCATTAAAAGTGATTTCATCTCGATTGATCAATAAATAAAAATGTACCTCGATTTTTAATACCTTTTTCGAAAACGACGTTTCTCGACCAGAAAAGCGCATTTTGAGAATTTTTTCACTATTTTCAAATATAACCACTGAAACCATTATTTTTGTATTTTTTGCTTTAATTCAAGCAAATGTAACGATATTCATTCAAAAACCTGTTTAAATTCAATTTTCAATAAGAAATCGTTGTCACGGATTTTTATCTTGAAGAAAAAAAACACGCGTTTTTTTCGGTACACTTTTGAATGCATTTTTTTCTGGACAAATTTTTGACCGACTTAAGCTTAATGACCTATGAATTACTCATTAAAAGTGATTTCATCTCGATTGATCAATAAATAAAAATGTACCTCGATTTTTAATACCTTTTTCAAAATCGACGTTTCTCGACCAGAAAAGCACATTTTGAGAATTTTTTCACTATTTTCAAATATAACCACTGAAACGATTATTTTTGTATTTTTTGCTTTATTTCAAGCAAATGTAACGATATTCATTCAAAAAACTGTTTAAATTCAATTTTCAATAAGAAATCGTTGTCACGGATTTTGTATCTTGAAGAAAAAAAATGCGATTTTTTCGGTACACTTTTGAATGCATTTTTTTCTGGACAAATTTTCAAATATAACCACTGAAACCATTATTTTTGTATTTTTTGCTGTAAATATTTTTTGAATTACAGCAAAAAATGCAAAAATAATGGTTTCAGTGGTTATATTTGAAAATAGTGAAAAAATTCTCAAAATGTGCTTTTCTGGTCGAGAAACGTCGATTTTGAAAATGGTATTAAAAATCGAGGTACATTTTTATTTATTGATCAATCGAGATGAAATCACTTTTATTGAGCATTTTGTAGGTAATTAAGCTGAGTACGGTCAAAAATTTGTCCTGAAAAAATGCATTCAAAAGTGTACCGAAAAAATCGCATGTTGCATGTTTTTTTTCTTCAAGATACAAAATCCGTGACAATGATTTCTTACTGAAAATTGAATTTGAACAGTTTTTTGAATAAATATCGTTACATTTGCTTGAATTACAGCAAAAAATACAAAAATAATGGTTTCAGTGGTTATATTTGAAAATAGTGAAAAAATACTCAAAATGTGCTTCTCTGGTCGAGAAACGTCGTTTTCGAAAATGTTATTAAAAATCGAGGTACATTTTTATTTATTGATCAATCGAGATGTAATCACTTTTAATGAGTATTTTGTAGGTAATTAAGCTGAATTCGTTCAAAAATTTGTCCAGAAAAAATGCATTCAAAAGTGTACCGAAAAAATCGCATGTTTTTTTTCTTCAAGATACAAAATCCGTGACAACGATTTCTTATTGAAAATTGAATTTAAACAGTTTTTTAATGAATATCGTTACATTTGCTTGAATTAAAGCAAAAAGTACAAAAATAATCCTTTCAGTAGTTATATTTGAAAATATTGAAAAAGTACTCAAAATGTGCATCTCTGGTCGAGAAACGTCGTTTTCGAAAATGTTATTAAAAATCGAGGTACATTTTTATTTATTGATCAATGGAGATGAAATCACTTTTATTGAGTATTTTGTAGGTAATTAAGCTGAATTCGGTCAAAAATTTGTCCAGAAAAAAATGCATTCAAAAGTGTACCGAAAAATCGCATTTTTTTTTCTTCAAGATACAAAATCCGTGACAACGATTTCTTACTGAAAATTCATTTTGAACAGTTTTTTGAATGAATATCGTTACATTTGCTTGAATTACAGCAAAAAATACAAAAATAATGGTTTCAGTGGTTATATTTGAAAATAGTGAAAAAATTCTCAAAATGTGCTTCTCTGGTCGAGAAACGTCGTATTGAAAATGGTATTAAAAATCAAGGTACATTTTTATTTATTGATCAATCGAGATGAAATCACTTTTATTGAGTATTTTGTAGGTATAATATTAAGCCGAATTCGGTCAAAAATTTGTCCAGATGAAAAAAATGCATTCAAAAGTGTACCGAAAAAATCGCATGTTTTTTTTCTTCAAGATATAAAATCCGTGACATCGATTTCTTATTGAAAATTGAATTTAAACAGTTTTTTGAATGAATATCGTTACATTTGCTTGAATTAAAGCAAAAAGTACAAAAATAATGGTTTCAGTGGTTATATTTGAAAATATTGAAAAAATACTCAAAATGTGCTTCTCTGGTCGAGAAACGTCGTTTTCGAAAATGTTATTAAAAATCGAGGTACATTTTTATTTATTGATCAATCGAGATGTAATCACTTTTAATGAGTATTTTGTAGGTAATTAAGCTGAATTCGTTCAAAAATTTGTCCAGAAAAAATGCATTCAAAAGTGTACTGAAAAAATCGCATGTTTTTTTTCTTCAAGATACAAAATCCGTGACAACGATTTCTTATGGAAAATTGAATTTAAACAGTTTTTTTAAAGAATATCGTTACATTTGCTTGATAATTTAATTAAGCTGAATACGGTCAAAAATTTGTTCACAAAAAATGCATTCAAAAGTGTACCGAAAAAATCGCGTGTTCTTTTTCTTCAAGATACAAAATCCGTGACAACGATTTCTTACTGAAAATTGAATTTGAACAGTTTTTTGAATGAATATCGTTACATTTGCTTGAATTACAGCAAAAAATACAAAAATAATGGTTTCAGTGGTTATATTTGAAAATAGTGAAAAAATTCTCAAAATGTGCTTCTCTGGTCGAGAAACGTCGATTTTGAAAATGGTATTAAAAATCAAGGTACATTTTTATTTATTGATCAATCGAGATGAAATCACTTTTATTGAGTATTTTGTAGGTAATTAAGCTGAATACGGTCAAAAATTTGTCCACAAAAAATGCATTCAAAAGTGTACCGAAAAAATCGCATGTTTTTTTTCTTCAAGATACAAAATCCGTGACAACGATTTCTTATTGAAAATTGAATTTAAACAGTTTTTTGAATGAATATCGTTACATTTGCTTGAATTAAAGCAAAAAGTACAAAAATAATCCTTTCAGTAGTTATATTTGAAAATATTGAAAAAGTACTCAAAATGTGCATCTCTGGTCGAGAAACGTCGTTTTCGAAAATGTTATTAAAAATCGAGGTACATTTTTATTTATTGATCAATGGAGATGAAATCACTTTTATTGAGTATTTTGTAGGTAATTAAGCTGAATTCGGTCAAAAATTTGTCCAGAAAAAAATGCATTCAAAAGTGTACCGAAAAAATCGCATGTTTTTTTTCTTCAAGATACAAAATCCGTGACAACGATTTCTTACTGAAAATTCATTTTGAACAGTTTTTTGAATGAATATCGTTACATTTGCTTGAATTACAGCAAAAAATACAAAAATAATGGTTTCAGTGGTTATATTTGAAAATAGTGAAAAATTCTCAAAATGTGCTTCTCTGGTCGAGAAACGTCGTATTGAAAATGGTATTAAAAATCAAGGTACATTTTTATTTATTGATCAATCGAGATGAAATCACTTTTATTGAGTATTTTGTAGGTATAATATTAAGCCGAATTCGGTCAAAAATTTGTCCAGATGAAAAAAATGCATTCAAAAGTGTACCGAAAAAATCGCATGTTTTTTTTCTTCAAGATACAAAATCCGTGACATCGATTTCTTATTGAAAATTGAATTTAAACAGTTTTTTGAATGAATATCGTTACATTTGCTTGAATTAAAGCAAAAAGTACAAAAATAATGGTTTCAGTGGTTATATTTGAAAATATTGAAAAAATACCCAAAATGTGCTTCTCTGGTCGAGAAACGTCGTTTTCGAAAATGTTATTAAAAATCGAGGTACATTTTTATTTATTGATCAATCGAGATGAAATCACTTTTAATGAGTAATTTGTAGGTAATTAAGCTGAATTCGGTGAAAAATTTGTCCAGAAAAAATTGCATTCAAAGTGTACCGAAAAAATCGCATGTTTTTTTTCTTCAAGATACAAAATCCGTGACAACGATTTCTTATTGAAAATTGAATTTGAACAGTTTTTTGAATGAATATCGTTACATTTGCTTGAATTACAGCAAAAAATACAAAAATAATGGTTTCAGTGGTTATATTTGAAAATAGTGAAAAAATTCTCAAAATGTGCTTCTCTGGTCGAGAAACGTCGATTTTGAAAATGGTATTAAAAATCAGGTACATTTTTATTTATTGATCAATCGAGATGAAATCACTTTTAATGAGTATTTTATAGGTAATTAAGCCGAATTCGTTCAAAAATATGTCCAGAAAAAAATGCATTCAAAAGTGTACCGAAAAAATCGCATGTTTTTTTTCTTCAAGATACAAAATCCGTGACAACGATTTCTTATTGAAAATTGAATTTAAACAGTTTTTTGAATGAATATCGTTACATTTGCTTGAATTAAAGCAAAAAGTACAAAAATAATCCTTTCAGTAGTTATATTTGAAAATATTGAAAAAGTACTCAAAATGTGCATCTCTGGTCGAGAAACGTCGTTTTCGAAAATGTTATTAAAAATCGAGGTACATTTTTATTTATTGATCAATGGAGATGAAATCACTTTTAATGAGTATTTTGTAGGTAATTAAGCCGAATTCGGTCAAAAATTTGTCCAGATGAAAAAAATGCATTCAAAAGTGTACCGAAAAAATCGCATGTTTTTTTTCTTCAAGATACAAAATCCGTGACATCGATTTCTTATTGAAAATTGAATTTAAACAGTTTTTTGAATGAATATCGTTATATTTGCTTGAATTAAAGCAAAAAGTACAAAAATAATGGTTTCAGTGGTTATATTTGAAAATATTGAAAAAATACTCAAAATGTGCTTCTCTGGTCGAGAAACGTCGTTTTCGAAAATGTTATTAAAAATCGAGGTACATTTTTATTTATTGATCAATCGAGATGTAATCACTTTTAATGAGTATTTTGTAGGTAATTAAGCTGAATTCGTTCAAAAATTTGTCCAGAAAAAATGCATTCAAAAGTGTACTGAAAAAATCGCATGTTTTTTTTCTTCAAGATACAAAATCCGTGACAACGATTTCTTATGGAAAATTGAATTTAAACAGTTTTTTTAAAGAATATCGTTACATTTGCTTGATAATTTAATTAAGCTGAATACGGTCAAAAATTTGTTCACAAAAAATGCATTCAAAAGTGTACCGAAAAAATCGCGTGTTCTTTTTCTTCAAGATACAAAATCCGTGACAACGATTTCTTACTGAAAATTGAATTTGAACAGTTTTTTGAATGAATATCGTTACATTTGCTTGAATTACAGCAAAAAATACAAAAATAATGGTTTCAGTGGTTATATTTGAAAATAGTGAAAAAATTCTCAAAATGTGCTTCTCTGGTCGAGAAACGTCGATTTTGAAAATGGTATTAAAAATCAAGGTACATTTTTATTTATTGATCAATCGAGATGAAATCACTTTTATTGAGTATTTTGTAGGTAATTAAGCTGAATACGGTCAAAAATTTGTCCACAAAAAATGCATTCAAAAGTGTACCGAAAAAATCGCATGTTTTTTTTCTTCAAGATACAAAATCCGTGACAACGATTTCTTATTGAAAATTGAATTTAAACAGTTTTTTGAATGAATATCGTTACATTTGCTTGAATTAAAGCAAAAAGTACAAAAATAATCCTTTCAGTAGTTATATTTGAAAATATTGAAAAAGTACTCAAAATGTGCATCTCTGGTCGAGAAACGTCGTTTTCGAAAATGTTATTAAAAATCGAGGTACATTTTTATTTATTGATCAATGGAGATGAAATCACTTTTATTGAGTATTTTGTAGGTAATTAAGCTGAATTCGGTCAAAAATTTGTCCAGAAAAAAATGCATTCAAAAGTGTACCGAAAAAATCGCATGTTTTTTTTCTTCAAGATACAAAATCCGTGACAACGATTTCTTACTGAAAATTCATTTTGAACAGTTTTTTGAATGAATATCGTTACATTTGCTTGAATTACAGCAAAAAATACAAAAATAATGGTTTCAGTGGTTATATTTGAAAATAGTGAAAAATTCTCAAAATGTGCTTCTCTGGTCGAGAAACGTCGTATTGAAAATGGTATTAAAAATCAAGGTACATTTTTATTTATTGATCAATCGAGATGAAATCACTTTTATTGAGTATTTTGTAGGTATAATATTAAGCCGAATTCGGTCAAAAATTTGTCCAGATGAAAAAAATGCATTCAAAAGTGTACCGAAAAAATCGCATGTTTTTTTTCTTCAAGATACAAAATCCGTGACATCGATTTCTTATTGAAAATTGAATTTAAACAGTTTTTTGAATGAATATCGTTACATTTGCTTGAATTAAAGCAAAAAGTACAAAAATAATGGTTTCAGTGGTTATATTTGAAAATATTGAAAAAATACCCAAAATGTGCTTCTCTGGTCGAGAAACGTCGTTTTCGAAAATGTTATTAAAAATCGAGGTACATTTTTATTTATTGATCAATCGAGATGAAATCACTTTTAATGAGTAATTTGTAGGTAATTAAGCTGAATTCGGTGAAAAATTTGTCCAGAAAAAATTGCATTCAAAGTGTACCGAAAAAATCGCATGTTTTTTTTCTTCAAGATACAAAATCCGTGACAACGATTTCTTATTGAAAATTGAATTTGAACAGTTTTTTGAATGAATATCGTTACATTTGCTTGAATTACAGCAAAAAATACAAAAATAATGGTTTCAGTGGTTATATTTGAAAATAGTGAAAAAATTCTCAAAATGTGCTTCTCTGGTCGAGAAACGTCGATTTTGAAAATGGTATTAAAAATCAGGTACATTTTTATTTATTGATCAATCGAGATGAAATCACTTTTAATGAGTATTTTATAGGTAATTAAGCCGAATTCGTTCAAAAATATGTCCAGAAAAAAATGCATTCAAAAGTGTACCGAAAAAATCGCATGTTTTTTTTCTTCAAGATACAAAATCCGTGACAACGATTTCTTATTGAAAATTGAATTTAAACAGTTTTTTGAATGAATATCGTTACATTTGCTTGAATTAAAGCAAAAAGTACAAAAATAATCCTTTCAGTAGTTATATTTGAAAATATTGAAAAAGTACTCAAAATGTGCATCTCTGGTCGAGAAACGTCGTTTTCGAAAATGTTATTAAAAATCGAGGTACATTTTTATTTATTGATCAATGGAGATGAAATCACTTTTAATGAGTATTTTGTAGGTAATTAAGCCGAATTCGGTCAAAAATTTGTCCAGATGAAAAAAATGCATTCAAAAGTGTACCGAAAAAATCGCATGTTTTTTTTCTTCAAGATACAAAATCCGTGACATCGATTTCTTATTGAAAATTGAATTTAAACAGTTTTTTGAATGAATATCGTTATATTTGCTTGAATTAAAGCAAAAAGTACAAAAATAATGGTTTCAGTGGTTATATTTGAAAATATTGAAAAAATACTCAAAATGTGCTTCTCTGGTCGAGAAACGTCGTTTTCGAAAATGTTATTAAAAATCGAGGTACATTTTTATTTATTGATCAATCGAGATGTAATCACTTTTAATGAGTATTTTGTAGGTAATTAAGCTGAATTCGTTCAAAAATTTGTCCAGAAAAAATGCATTCAAAAGTGTACCGAAAAAATCGCATGTTTTTTTTCTTCAAGATACAAAATCCGTGACAACGATTTCTTATTGAAAATTGAATTTAAACAGTTTTTTTAAAGAATATCGTTACATTTGCTTGATAATTTAATTAAGCTGAATACGGTCAAAAATTTGTTCACAAAAAATGCATTCAAAAGTGTACCGAAAAAATCGCGTGTTCTTTTTCTTCAAGATACAAAATCCGTGGCAACGATTTCTTACTGAAAATTGAATTTGAACAGTTTTTTGAATGAATATCGTTACATTTGCTTGAATTACAGCAAAAAATACAAAAATAATGGTTTCAGTGGTTATATTTGAAAATAGTGAAAAAATTCTCAAAATGTGCTTCTCTGGTCGAGAAACGTCGATTTTGAAAATGGTATTAAAAATCAAGGTACATTTTTATTTATTGATCAATCGAGATGAAATCACTTTTATTGAGTATTTTGTAGGTAATTAAGCTGAATACGGTCAAAAATTTGTCCACAAAAAATGCATTCAAAAGTGTACCGAAAAAATCGCATGTTTTTTTTCTTCAAGATACAAAATCCGTGACAACGATTTCTTATTGAAAATTGAATTTAAACAGTTTTTTGAATGAATATCGTTACATTTGCTTGAATTAAAGCAAAAAGTACAAAAATAATCCTTTCAGTAGTTATATTTGAAAATATTGAAAAAGTACTCAAAATGTGCATCTCTGGTCGAGAAACGTCGTTTTCGAAAATGTTATTAAAAATCGAGGTACATTTTTATTTATTGATCAATGGAGATGAAATCACTTTTATTGAGTATTTTGTAGGTATAATATTAAGCCGAATTCGGTCAAAAATTTGTCCAGATGAAAAAAATGCATTCAAAAGTGTACCGAAAAAACCGCATGTTTTTTTTCTTCAAGATACAAAATCCGTGACATCGATTTCTTATTGAAAATTGAATTTAAACAGTTTTTTGAATGAATATCGTTACATTTGCTTGAATTAAAGCAAAAAATACAAAAATAATGGTTTCAGTGGTTATATTTGAAAATATTGAAAAAATACTCAAAATGTGCTTCTCTGGTCGAGAAACGTCGTTTTCGAAAATGTTATTAAAAATCGAGGTACATTTTTATTTATTGATCAATCGAGATGAAATCACTTTTAATGAGTAATTTGTAGGTAATTAAGCTGAATTCGGTGAAAAATTTGTCCAGAAAAAATTGCATTCAAAGTGTACCGAAAAAATCGCATGTTTTTTTTCTTCAAGATACAAAATCCGTGACAACGATTTCTTATTGAAAATTGAATTTGAACAGTTTATTGAATGAATATCGTTACATTTGCTTGAATTACAGCAAAAAATACAAAAATAATGGTTTCAGTGGTTATATTTGAAAATAGTGAAAAAATTCTCAAAATGTGCTTCTCTGGTCGAGAAACGTCGATTTTGAAAATGGTATTAAAAATCAGGTACATTTTTATTTATTGATCAATCGAGATGAAATCACTTTTAATGAGTATTTTATAGGTAATTAAGCCGAATTCGTTCAAAAATATGTCCAGAAAAAAATGCATTCAAAAGTGTACCGAAAAAATCGCATGTTTTTTTTCTTCAAGATACAAAATCCGTGACAACGATTTCTTATTGAAAATTGAATTTAAACAGTTTTTTGAATGAATATCGTTACATTTGCTTGAATTAAAGCAAAAAGTACAAAAATAATCCTTTCAGTAGTTATATTTGAAAATATTGAAAAAGTACTCAAAATGTGCATCTCTGGTCGAGAAACGTCGTTTTCGAAAATGTTATTAAAAATCGAGGTACATTTTTATTTATTGATCAATGGAGATGAAATCACTTTTAATGAGTATTTTGTAGGTAATTAAGCCGAATTCGGTCAAAAATTTGTCCAGATGAAAAAAATGCATTCAAAAGTGTACCGAAAAAACCGCATGTTTTTTTTCTTCAAGATACAAAATCCGTGACATCGATTTCTTATTGAAAATTGAATTTAAACAGTTTTTTGAATGAATATCGTTATATTTGCTTGAATTAAAGCAAAAAGTACAAAAATAATGGTTTCAGTGGTTATATTTGAAAATATTGAAAAAATACTCAAAATGTGCTTCTCTGGTCGAGAAACGTCGTTTTCGAAAATGTTATTAAAAATCGAGGTACATTTTTATTTATTGATCAATCGAGATGTAATCACTTTTAATGAGTATTTTGTAGGTAATTAAGCTGAATTCGTTCAAAAATTTGTCCAGAAAAAATGCATTCAAAAGTGTACCGAAAAAATCGCATGTTTTTTTTCTTCAAGATACAAAATCCGTGACAACGATTTCTTATTGAAAATTGAATTTAAACAGTTTTTTTAAAGAATATCGTTACATTTGCTTGATAATTTAATTAAGCTGAATACGGTCAAAAATTTGTTCACAAAAAATGCATTCAAAAGTGTACCGAAAAAATCGCGTGTTCTTTTTCTTCAAGATACAAAATCCGTGGCAACGATTTCTTACTGAAAATTGAATTTGAACAGTTTTTTGAATGAATATCGTTACATTTGCTTGAATTACAGCAAAAAATACAAAAATAATGGTTTCAGTGGTTATATTTGAAAATAGTGAAAAAATTCTCAAAATGTGCTTCTCTGGTCGAGAAACGTCGATTTTGAAAATGGTATTAAAAATCAAGGTACATTTTTATTTATTGATCAATCGAGATGAAATCACTTTTATTGAGTATTTTGTAGGTAATTAAGCTGAATACGGTCAAAAATTTGTCCACAAAAAATGCATTCAAAAGTGTACCGAAAAAATCGCATGTTTTTTTTCTTCAAGATACAAAATCCGTGACAACGATTTCTTATTGAAAATTGAATTTAAACAGTTTTTTGAATGAATATCGTTACATTTGCTTGAATTAAAGCAAAAAGTACAAAAATAATCCTTTCAGTAGTTATATTTGAAAATATTGAAAAAGTACTCAAAATGTGCATCTCTGGTCGAGAAACGTCGTTTTCGAAAATGTTATTAAAAATCGAGGTACATTTTTATTTATTGATCAATGGAGATGAAATCACTTTTATTGAGTATTTTGTAGGTATAATATTAAGCCGAATTCGGTCAAAAATTTGTCCAGATGAAAAAAATGCATTCAAAAGTGTACCGAAAAAACCGCATGTTTTTTTTCTTCAAGATACAAAATCCGTGACATCGATTTCTTATTGAAAATTGAATTTAAACAGTTTTTTGAATGAATATCGTTACATTTGCTTGAATTAAAGCAAAAAATACAAAAATAATGGTTTCAGTGGTTATATTTGAAAATATTGAAAAAATACTCAAAATGTGCTTCTCTGGTCGAGAAACGTCGTTTTCGAAAATGTTATTAAAAATCGAGGTACATTTTTATTTATTGATCAATCGAGATGAAATCACTTTTAATGAGTAATTTGTAGGTAATTAAGCTGAATTCGGTGAAAAATTTGTCCAGAAAAAATTGCATTCAAAGTGTACCGAAAAAATCGCATGTTTTTTTTCTTCAAGATACAAAATCCGTGACAACGATTTCTTATTAAAAATTGAATTTGAACAGTTTATTGAATGAATATCGTTACATTTGCTTGAATTACAGCAAAAAATACAAAAATAATGGTTTCAGTGGTTATATTTGAAAATAGTGAAAAAATTCTCAAAATGTGCTTCTCTAGTCGAGAAACGTCGATTTTGAAAATGGTATTAAAAATCAGGTACATTTTTATTTATTGATCAATCGAGATGAAATCACTTTTAATGAGTATTTTATAGGTAATTAAGCCGAATTCGTTCAAAAATTTGTCCAGAAAAAAATGCATTCAAAAGTGTACCGAAAAAATCGCATGTTTTTTTTCTTCAAGATACAAAATCCGTGACAACGATTTCTTATTGAAAATTGAATTTAAACAGTTTTTTGAATGAATATCGTTACATTTGCTTGAATTAAAGCAAAAAGTACAAAAATAATCCTTTCAGTAGTTATATTTGAAAATATTGAAAAAGTACTCAAAATGTGCATCTCTGGTCGAGAAACGTCGTTTTCGAAAATGTTATTAAAAATCGAGGTACATTTTTATTTATTGATCAATGGAGATGAAATCACTTTTAATGAGTATTTTGTAGGTAACTAAGCTGAATTCGGTCAAAAATTTGTCCAGAAAAAAATGCATTCAAAAGTGTACCGAAAAAATCGCATGTTTTTTTTCTTCAAGATACAAAATCCGTGACAACGATTTCTTATGAAAATTCATTTTGAACAGTTTTTTGAATGAATATCGTTACATTTGCTTGAATTACAGCAAAAAATACAAAAATAATGGTTTCAGTGGTTATATTTGAAAATAGTGAAAAAATTCTCAAAATGTGCTTCTCTGGTCGAGAAACGTCGATTTTGAAAATGGTGTTAAAATTCAAGGTACATTTTTATTTATTGATCAATCGAGATGAAATCACTTTTATTGACTATTTTGTAGGTATAATATTAAGCCGAATTCGGTCAAAAATTTGTCCAGAAGAAAATGCATTCAAAAGTGTACCGAAAAAATCGCGTGTTCTTTTTCTTCAAGATACAAAATCCGTGACAACGATTTCTTACTGAAAATTGAATTTGAACAGTTTTTTGAATGAATATCGTTACATTTGCTTGATAATTTAATTAAGCTGAAAACGGTCAAAAATTTGTTCACAAAAAATGCATTCAAAAGTGTACCGAAAAAATCGCGTGTTCTTTTTCTTCAAGATACAAAATCCGTGACAACGATTTCTTACTGAAAATTGAATTTGAACAGTTTTTTGAATGAATATCGTTACATTTGCTTGAATTACAGCAGAAAATACAAAAATAATGGTTTCAGTGGTTATATTTGAAAATAGTGAAAAAATTCTCAAAATGTGCTTCTCTGGTCGAGAAACGTCGATTTTGAAAATGGTATTAAAAATCAAGGTACATTTTTATTTATTGATCAATCGAGATGAAATCACTTTTATTGAGTATTTTGTAGGTAATTAAGCTGAATACGGTCAAAAATTTGTCCACAAAAAATGCATTCAAAAGTGTACCGAAAAAATCGCATGTTTTTTTTCTTCAAGATACAAAATCCGTGACAACGATTTCTTATTGAAAATTGAATTTTAACAGTTTTTTGAATGAATATCGTTACATTTGCTTGAATTAAAGCAAAAAGTACAAAAATAATCCTTTCAGTAGTTATATTTGAAAATATTGAAAAAGTACTCAAAATGTGCATCTCTGGTCGAGAAACGTCGTTTTCGAAAATGTTATTAAAAATCGAGGTACATTTTTATTTATTGATCAATGGAGATGAAATCACTTTTAATGAGTATTTTGTAGGTAATTAAGCTGAATTCGGTCAAAAATTTGTCTAGAAAAAAATGCATTCAAAAGTGTACCGAAAAAATCGCATGTTTTTTTCTTCAAGATACAAAATCCGTGACAACGATTTCTTACTGAAAATTCATTTTGAACAGTTTTTTGAATGAATATCGTTACATTTGCTTGAATTACAGCAAAAAATACAAAAATAATGGTTTCAGTGGTTATATTTGAAAATAGTGAAAAAATTTTCAAAATGTGCTTCTCTGGTCGAGAAACGTCGATTTTGATAATGGTATTAAAATTCAAGGTACATTTTTATTTATTGATCAATCGAGATGAAATCACTTTTATTGAGTATTTTGTAGGTATAATATTAAGCCGAATTCGGTCAAAAATTCGTCCAGAAGAAAATGCATTCAAAAGTGTACCGAAAAAATCGCGTGTTCTTTTTCTTCAAGATACAAAATCCGTGACAAGGATTTCTTACTGAAAATTGAATTTGAACAGTTTTTTGAATGAATATCGTTACATTTGCTTGATAATTTAATTAAGCTGAATACGGTCAAAAATTTGTTCACAAAAAATGCATTCAAAAGTGTACCGAAAAAATCGCGTGTTCTTTTTCTTCAAGATACAAAATCCGTGACAACGATTTCTTACTGAAAATTGAATTTGAACAGTTTTTTGAATGAATATCGTTACATTTGCTTGAATTACAGCAAAAAATACAAAAATAATGGTTTCAGTGGTTATATTTGAAAATAGTGAAAAAATTCTCAAAATGTGCTTCTCTGGTCGAGAAACGTCGATTTTGAAAATGGTATTAAAAATCAAGGTACATTTTTATTTATTGATCAATCGAGATGAAATCACTTTTATTGAGTATTTTGTAGGTAATTAAGCTGAATACGGTCAAAAATTTGTCCACAAAAAATGCATTCAAAAGTGTACCGAAAAAATCGCATGTTTTTTTTCTTCAAGATACAAAATCCGTGACAACGATTTCTTATTGAAAATTGAATTTTAACAGTTTTTTGAATGAATATCGTTACATTTGCTTGAATTAAAGCAAAAAGTACAAAAATAATCCTTTCAGTAGTTATATTTGAAAATATTGAAAAAGTACTCAAAATGTGCATCTCTGGTCGAGAAACGTCGTTTTCGAAAATGTTATTAAAAATCGAGGTACATTTTTATTTATTGATCAATGGAGATGAAATCACTTTTAATGAGTATTTTGTAGGTAATTAAGCTGAATTCGGTCAAAAATTTGTCTAGAAAAAAATGCATTCAAAAGTGTACCGAAAAAATCGCATGTTTTTTTCTTCAAGATACAAAATCCGTGACAACGATTTCTTACTGAAAATTCATTTTGAACAGTTTTTTGAATGAATATCGTTACATTTGCTTGAATTACAGCAAAAAATACAAAAATAATGGTTTCAGTGGTTATATTTGAAAATAGTGAAAAAATTTTCAAAATGTGCTTCTCTGGTCGAGAAACGTCGATTTTGATAATGGTATTAAAATTCAAGGTACATTTTTATTTATTGATCAATCGAGATGAAATCACTTTTATTGAGTATTTTGTAGGTATAATATTAAGCCGAATTCGGTCAAAAATTCGTCCAGAAGAAAATGCATTCAAAAGTGTACCGAAAAAATCGCGTGTTCTTTTTCTTCAAGATACAAAATCCGTGACAAGGATTTCTTACTGAAAATTGAATTTGAACAGTTTTTTGAATGAATATCGTTACATTTGCTTGATAATTTAATTAAGCTGAATACGGTCAAAAATTTGTTCACAAAAAATGCATTCAAAAGTGTACCGAAAAAATCGCGAGTTCTTTTTCTTCAAGATACAAAATCCGTGACAACGATTTCTTACTGAAAATTGAATTTGAACAGTTTTTTGAATGAATATCGTTACATTTGCTGGAATTACTGCAAAAAATACAAAAATAATGGTTTCAGTGGTTATATTTGAAAATAGTGAAAAAATTCTCAAAATGTGCTTCTCTGGTCGAGAAACGTCGATTTTGAAAATGGTATTAAAAATCAAGGTACATTTTTATTTATTGATCAATCGAGATGAAATGACTTTTATTGAGTATTTTGTAGGTAATTAAGCTGAATACGGTCAAAAATTTGTCCACAAAAAATGCATTCAAAAGTGTACCGAAAAAATCGCATGTTTTTTTTCTTCAAGATACAAAATCCGTGACAACGATTTCTTATTGAAAATTGAATTTAAACAGTTTTTTGAATGAATATCGTTACATTTGCTTGAATTAAAGCAAAAAGTACAAAAATAATCCTTTCAGTAATTATATTTGAAAATATTGAAAAAGTACTCAAAATGTGCATCTCTGGTCGAGAAACGTCGTTTTCGAAAATGTTATTAAAAATCGAGGTACATTTTTATTTATTGATCAATGGAGATGAAATCACTTTTATTGAGTATTTTGTAGGTATAATATTAAGCCGAATTCGGTCAAAAATTTGTCCAGATGAAAAAAATGCATTCAAAAGTGTACCGAAAAAACCGCATGTTTTTTTTCTTCAAGATACAAAATCCGTGACATCGATTTCTTATTGAAAATTGAATTTAAACAGTTTTTTGAATGAATATCGTTACATTTGCTTGAATTAAAGCAAAAAATACAAAAATAATGGTTTCAGTGGTTATATTTGAAAATATTGAAAAAATACTCAAAATGTGCTTCTCTGGTCGAGAAACGTCGTTTTCGAAAATGTTATTAAAAATCGAGGTACATTTTTATTTATTGATCAATCGAGATGAAATCACTTTTAATGAGTAATTTGTAGGTAATTAAGCTGAATTCGGTGAAAAATTTGTCCAGAAAAAATTGCATTCAAAGTGTACCGAAAAAATCGCATGTTTTTTTTCTTCAAGATACAAAATCCGTGACAACGATTTCTTATTGAAAATTGAATTTGAACAGTTTATTGAATGAATATCGTTACATTTGCTTGAATTACAGCAAAAAATACAAAAATAATGGTTTCAGTGGTTATATTTGAAAATAGTGAAAAAATTCTCAAAATGTGCTTCTCTAGTCGAGAAACGTCGATTTTGAAAATGGTATTAAAAATCAGGTACATTTTTATTTATTGATCAATCGAGATGAAATCACTTTTAATGAGTATTTTATAGGTAATTAAGCCGAATTCGTTCAAAAATTTGTCCAGAAAAAAATGCATTCAAAAGTGTACCGAAAAAATCGCATGTTTTTTTTCTTCAAGATACAAAATCCGTGACAACGATTTCTTATTGAAAATTGAATTTAAACAGTTTTTTGAATGAATATCGTTACATTTGCTTGAATTAAAGCAAAAAGTACAAAAATAATCCTTTCAGTAGTTATATTTGAAAATATTGAAAAAGTACTCAAAATGTGCATCTCTGGTCGAGAAACGTCGTTTTCGAAAATGTTATTAAAAATCGAGGTACATTTTTATTTATTGATCAATGGAGATGAAATCACTTTTAATGAGTATTTTGTAGGTAATTAAGCTGAATTCGGTCAAAAATTTGTCCAGAAAAAAATGCATTCAAAAGTGTACCGAAAAAATCGCATGTTTTTTTTCTTCAAGATTCAAAATCCGTGACAACGATTTCTTATGAAAATTCATTTTGAACAGTTTTTTGAATGAATATCGTTACATTTGCTTGAATTACAGCAAAAAATACAAAAATAATGGTTTCAGTGGTTATATTTGAAAATAGTGAAAAAATTCTCAAAATGTGCTTCTCTGGTCGAGAAACGTCGATTTTGAAAATGGTGTTAAAATTCAAGGTACATTTTTATTTATTGATCAATCGAGATGAAATCACTTTTATTGACTATTTTGTAGGTATAATATTAAGCCGAATTCGGTCAAAAATTTGTCCAGAAGAAAATGCATTCAAAAGTGTACCGAAAAAATCGCGTGTTCTTTTTCTTCAAGATACAAAATCCGTGACAAGGATTTCTTACTGAAAATTGAATTTGAACAGTTTTTTGAATGAATATCGTTACATTTGCTTGATAATTTAATTAAGCTGAATACGGTCAAAAATTTGTTCACAAAAAATGCATTCAAAAGTGTACCGAAAAAATCGCGAGTTCTTTTTCTTCAAGATACAAAATCCGTGACAACGATTTCTTACTGAAAATTGAATTTGAACAGTTTTTTGAATGAATATCGTTACATTTGCTGGAATTACTGCAAAAAATACAAAAATAATGGTTTCAGTGGTTATATTTGAAAATAGTGAAAAAATTCTCAAAATGTGCTTCTCTGGTCGAGAAACGTCGATTTTGAAAATGGTATTAAAAATCAAGGTACATTTTTATTTATTGATCAATCGAGATGAAATGACTTTTATTGAGTATTTTGTAGGTAATTAAGCTGAATACGGTCAAAAATTTGTCCACAAAAAATGCATTCAAAAGTGTACCGAAAAAATCGCATGTTTTTTTTCTTCAAGATACAAAATCCGTGACAACGATTTCTTATTGAAAATTGAATTTAAACAGTTTTTTGAATGAATATCGTTACATTTGCTTGAATTAAAGCAAAAAGTACAAAAATAATCCTTTCAGTAGTTATATTTGAAAATATTGAAAAAGTACTCAAAATGTGCATCTCTGGTCGAGAAACGTCGTTTTCGAAAATGTTATTAAAAATCGAGGTACATTTTTATTTATTGATCAATGGAGATGAAATCACTTTTATTGAGTATTTTGTAGGTATAATATTAAGCCGAATTCGGTCAAAAATTTGTCCAGATGAAAAAAATGCATTCAAAAGTGTACCGAAAAAACCGCATGTTTTTTTTCTTCAAGATACAAAATCCGTGACATCGATTTCTTATTGAAAATTGAATTTAAACAGTTTTTTGAATGAATATCGTTACATTTGCTTGAATTAAAGCAAAAAATACAAAAATAATGGTTTCAGTGGTTATATTTGAAAATATTGAAAAAATACTCAAAATGTGCTTCTCTGGTCGAGAAACGTCGTTTTCGAAAATGTTATTAAAAATCGAGGTACATTTTTATTTATTGATCAATCGAGATGAAATCACTTTTAATGAGTAATTTGTAGGTAATTAAGCTGAATTCGGTGAAAAATTTGTCCAGAAAAAATTGCATTCAAAGTGTACCGAAAAAATCGCATGTTTTTTTTCTTCAAGATACAAAATCCGTGACAACGATTTCTTATTGAAAATTGAATTTGAACAGTTTATTGAATGAATATCGTTACATTTGCTTGAATTACAGCAAAAAATACAAAAATAATGGTTTCAGTGGATATATTTGAAAATAGTGAAAAAATTCTCAAAATGTGCTTCTCTAGTCGAGAAACGTCGATTTTGAAAATGGTATTAAAAATCAGGTACATTTTTATTTATTGATCAATCGAGATGAAATCACTTTTAATGAGTATTTTATAGGTAATTAAGCCGAATTCGTTCAAAAATTTGTCCAGAAAAAAATGCATTCAAAAGTGTACCGAAAAAATCGCATGTTTTTTTTCTTCAAGATACAAAATCCGTGACAACGATTTCTTATTGAAAATTGAATTTAAACAGTTTTTTGAATGAATATCGTTACATTTGCTTGAATTAAAGCAAAAAGTACAAAAATAATCCTTTCAGTAGTTATATTTGAAAATATTGAAAAAGTACTCAAAATGTGCATCTCTGGTCGAGAAACGTCGTTTTCGAAAATGTTATTAAAAATCGAGGTACATTTTTATTTATTGATCAATGGAGATGAAATCACTTTTAATGAGTATTTTGTAGGTAATTAAGCTGAATTCGGTCAAAAATTTGTCCAGAAAAAAATGCATTCAAAAGTGTACCGAAAAAATCGCATGTTTTTTTTTCTTCAAGATACAAAATCCGTGACAACGATTTCTTATGAAAATTCATTTTGAACAGTTTTTTGAATGAATATCGTTACATTTGCTTGAATTACAGCAAAAAATACAAAAATAATGGTTTCAGTGGTTATATTTGAAAATAGTGAAAAAATTCTCAAAATGTGCTTCTCTGGTCGAGAAACGTCGATTTTGAAAATGGTGTTAAAATTCAAGGTACATTTTTATTTATTGATCAATCGAGATGAAATCACTTTTATTGACTATTTTGTAGGTATAATATTAAGCCGAATTCGGTCAAAAATTTGTCCAGAAGAAAATGCATTCAAAAGTGTACCGAAAAAATCGCGTGTTCTTTTTCTTCAAGATACAAAATCCGTGACAACGATTTCTTACTGAAAATTGAATTTGAACAGTTTTTTGAATGAATATCGTTACATTTGCTTGATAATTTAATTAAGCTGAAAACGGTCAAAAATTTGTTCACAAAAAATGCATTCAAAAGTGTACCGAAAAAATCGCGTGTTCTTTTTCTTCAAGATACAAAATCCGTGACAACGATTTCTTACTGAAAATTGAATTTGAACAGTTTTTTGAATGAATATCGTTACATTTGCTTGAATTACAGCAAAAAATACAAAAATAATGGTTTCAGTGGTTATTTTTGAAAATAGTGAAAAAATTCTCAAAATGTGCTTCTCTGGTCGAGAAACGTCGATTTTGAAAATGGTATTAAAAATCAAGGTACATTTTTATTTATTGATCAATCGAGATGAAATCACTTTTATTGAGTATTTTGTAGGTAATTAAGCTGAATACGGTCAAAAATTTGTCCACAAAAAATGCATTCAAAAGTGTACCGAAAAAATCGCATGTTTTTTTTCTTCAAGATACAAAATCCGTGACAACGATTTCTTATTGAAAATTGAATTTTAACAGTTTTTTGAATGAATATCGTTACATTTGCTTGAATTAAAGCAAAAAGTACAAAAATAATCCTTTCAGTAGTTATATTTGAAAATATTGAAAAAGTACTCAAAATGTGCATCTCTGGTCGAGAAACGTCGTTTTCGAAAATGTTATTAAAAATCGAGGTACATTTTTATTTATTGATCAATGGAGATGAAATCACTTTTAATGAGTATTTTGTAGGTAATTAAGCTGAATTCGGTCAAAAATTTGTCTAGAAAAAAATGCATTCAAAAGTGTACCGAAAAAATCGCATGTTTTTTTCTTCAAGATACAAAATCCGTGACAACGATTTCTTACTGAAAATTCATTTTGAACAGTTTTTTGAATGAATATCGTTACATTTGCTTGAATTACAGCAAAAAATACAAAAATAATGGTTTCAGTGGTTATATTTGAAAATAGTGAAAAAATTTTCAAAATGTGCTTCTCTGGTCGAGAAACGTCGATTTTGAAAATGGTATTAAAATTCAAGGTACATTTTTATTTATTGATCAATCGAGATGAAATCACTTTTATTGAGTATTTTGTAGGTATAATATTAAGCCGAATTCGGTCAAAAATTTGTCCAGAAGAAAATGCATTCAAAAGTGTACCGAAAAAATCGCGTGTTCTTTTTCTTCAAGATACAAAATCCGTGACAACGATTTCTTACTGAAAATTGAATTTGAACAGTTTTTTGAATGAATATCGTTACATTTGCTTGAATTACAGCAAAAAATACAAAAATAATGGTTTCAGTGGTTATATTTGAAAATAGTGAAAAAATTCTCAAAATGTGCTTCTCTGGTCGAGAAACGTCGATTTTGAAAATGGTATTAAAAATCAAGGTACATTTTTATTTATTGATCAATCGAGATGAAATGACTTTTATTGAGTATTTTGTAGGTAATTAAGCTGAATACGGTCAAAAATTTGTCCACAAAAAATGCATTCAAAAGTGTACCGAAAAAATCGCATGTTTTTTTTCTTCAAGATACAAAATCCGTGACAACGATTTCTTATTGAAAATTGAATTTAAACAGTTTTTTGAATGAATATCGTTACATTTGCTTGAATTAAAGCAAAAAGTACAAAAATAATCCTTTCAGTAGTTATATTTGAAAATATTGAAAAAGTACTCAAAATGTGCATCTCTGGTCGAGAAACGTCGTTTTCGAAAATGTTATTAAAAATCGAGGTACATTTTTATTTATTGATCAATGGAGATGAAATCACTTTTAATGAGTATTTTGTAGGTAATTAAGCTGAATTCGGTCAAAAATTTGTCCAGAAAAAAATGCATTCAAAAGTGTACCGAAAAAATCGCATGTTTTTTTTCTTCAAGATACAAAATCCGTGACAACGATTTCTTACTGAAAATTCATTTTGAACAGTTTTTTGAATGAATATCGTTACATTTGCTTGAATTACAGCAAAAAATACAAAAATAATGGTTTCAGTGGTTATATTTGAAAATAGTGAAAAAATTCTCAAAATGTGCGTCACTGGTCGAGAATCGTCGATTTTGAAAATGGTATAAAAAATCAAGGTACATTTTTATTTATTGATCAATCGAGATGAAATCACTTTTATTGAGTATTTTGTAGGTATAATATTAAGCCGAATTCGGTCAAAAATTTGTCCAGAAGAAAATGCATTCAAAAGTGTACCAAAAAAATCGCATGTTTTTTTTCTTCAAGATACAAAATCCGTGACGATTTCTTACTGAAAATTGAATTTGAACAGTTTTTTGAATGAATATCGTTACATTTGCTTGAATTACAGCAAAAAAAAAAAAAAAATGGTTTCAGTGGTTATATTTGAAAATAGTGAAAAAATTCTCAAAATGTGCCTCTCTGGTAGAGAAACGTCGATTTTGAAAATGGTATTAAAAATCAAGGTAGATTTTTATTTATTGATCAATCGAGATGAAATCCCTTTTATTGAGTATTTTGTAGGTAATTAAGCTGAATACGGTCAAAAATTTGTCCACAAATAATGCATTCAAAAGTGTACCGAAAAAATCGCATGTTTTTTTTCTTCAAGATACAAAATCCGTGACAACGATTTCTTATTGAAAATTGAATTTAAACAGTTTTTTGAATGAATATCGTTACATTTGCTTGAATTAAAGCAAAAAGTGCAAAAATAATCCTTTCAGTAGTTATATTTGAAAATATTGAAAAAGTACTCAAAATGTGCATCTCTGGTCGAGAAACGTCGTTTTCGAAAATGTTATTAAAAATCGAGGTACATTTTTATTTATTGATCAATGGAGATGAAATCACTTTCAATGAGTATTTTGTAGGTAATTAAGCTGAATTCGGTCAAAAATTTGTCTAGGAAAAAATGCATTCAAAAGTGTACCGAAAAAATCGCATGTTTTTTTCTTCAAGATTCAAAATCCGTGACAACGATTTCTTACTGAAAATTCATTTTGAACAGTTTTTTGAATGAATATCGTTACATTTGCTTGAATTACAGCAAAAAATACAAAAATAATGGTTTCAGTGGTTATATTTGAAAATAGTGAAAAAATTCTCAAAATGTGCTTCTCTGGTCGAGAAACGTCGATTTTGAAAATGGTATTAAAAATCAAGGTACATTTTTATTTATTGATCAATCGAGATGAAATCACTTTTAATGAGTATTTTATAGATAATTAAGCCGAATTCGTTCAAAAATTTGTCCAGAAAAAAATGCATTCAAAAGTGTACCGAAAAAATCGCATGTTTTTTTTCTTCAAGATACAAAATCCGTGACAACGATTTCTTATTGAAAATTGAATTTGAACAGTTTTTTGAATGAATATCGTTACATTTGCTTGAATTAAAGCAAAAAGTACAAAAATAATCCTTTCAGTAGTTATATTTGAAAATATTGAAAAAGTACTCAAAATGTGCATCTCTGGTCGAGAAACGTCGTTTTCGAAAATGTTATTAAAAATCGAGGTACATTTTTATTTATTGATCAATGGAGATGAAATCACTTTTAATGAGTATTTTGTAGGTAATTAAGCTGAATTCGGTCAAAAATTTGTCCAGAAAAAAATGCATTCAAAAGTGTACCGAAAAAATCGCATGTTTTTTTTTCTTCAAGATACAAAATCCGTGACAACGATTTCTTATGAAAATTCATTTTGAACAGTTTTTTGAATGAATATCGTTACATTTGCTTGAATTACAGCAAAAAATACAAAAATAATGGTTTCAGTGGTTATATTTGAAAATAGTGAAAAAATTCTCAAAATGTGCTTCTCTGGTCGAGAAACGTCGATTTTGAAAATGGTGTTAAAATTCAAGGTACATTTTTATTTATTGATCAATCGAGATGAAATCACTTTTATTGACTATTTTGTAGGTATAATATTAAGCCGAATTCGGTCAAAAATTTGTCCAGAAGAAAATGCATTCAAAAGTGTACCGAAAAAATCGCGTGTTCTTTTTCTTCAAGATACAAAATCCGTGACAACGATTTCTTACTGAAAATTGAATTTGAACAGTTTTTTGAATGAATATCGTTACATTTGCTTGATAATTTAATTAAGCTGAAAACGGTCAAAAATTTGTTCACAAAAAATGCATTCAAAAGTGTACCGAAAAAATCGCGTGTTCTTTTTCTTCAAGATACAAAATCCGTGACAACGATTTCTTACTGAAAATTGAATTTGAACAGTTTTTTGAATGAATATCGTTACATTTGCTTGAATTACAGCAAAAAATACAAAAATAATGGTTTCAGTGGTTATTTTTGAAAATAGTGAAAAAATTCTCAAAATGTGCTTCTCTGGTCGAGAAACGTCGATTTTGAAAATGGTATTAAAAATCAAGGTACATTTTTATTTATTGATCAATCGAGATGAAATCACTTTTATTGAGTATTTTGTAGGTAATTAAGCTGAATACGGTCAAAAATTTGTCCACAAAAAATGCATTCAAAAGTGTACCGAAAAAATCGCATGTTTTTTTTCTTCAAGATACAAAATCCGTGACAACGATTTCTTATTGAAAATTGAATTTTAACAGTTTTTTGAATGAATATCGTTACATTTGCTTGAATTAAAGCAAAAAGTACAAAAATAATCCTTTCAGTAGTTATATTTGAAAATATTGAAAAAGTACTCAAAATGTGCATCTCTGGTCGAGAAACGTCGTTTTCGAAAATGTTATTAAAAATCGAGGTACATTTTTATTTATTGATCAATGGAGATGAAATCACTTTTAATGAGTATTTTGTAGGTAATTAAGCTGAATTCGGTCAAAAATTTGTCTAGAAAAAAATGCATTCAAAAGTGTACCGAAAAAATCGCATGTTTTTTTCTTCAAGATACAAAATCCGTGACAACGATTTCTTACTGAAAATTCATTTTGAACAGTTTTTTGAATGAATATCGTTACATTTGCTTGAATTACAGCAAAAAATACAAAAATAATGGTTTCAGTGGTTATATTTGAAAATAGTGAAAAAATTTTCAAAATGTGCTTCTCTGGTCGAGAAACGTCGATTTTGAAAATGGTATTAAAATTCAAGGTACATTTTTATTTATTGATCAATCGAGATGAAATCACTTTTATTGAGTATTTTGTAGGTATAATATTAAGCCGAATTCGGTCAAAAATTTGTCCAGAAGAAAATGCATTCAAAAGTGTACCGAAAAAATTGCGTGTTCTTTTTCTTCAAGATACAAAATCCGTGACAACGATTTCTTACTGAAAATTGAATTTGAACAGTTTTTTGAATGAATATCGTTACATTTGCTTGAATTACAGCAAAAAATACAAAAATAATGGTTTCAGTGGTTATATTTGAAAATAGTGAAAAAATTCTCAAAATGTGCTTCTCTGGTCGAGAAACGTCGATTTTGAAAATGGTATTAAAAATCAAGGTACATTTTTATTTATTGATCAATCGAGATGAAATGACTTTTATTGAGTATTTTGTAGGTAATTAAGCTGAATACGGTCAAAAATTTGTCCACAAAAAATGCATTCAAAAGTGTACCGAAAAAATCGCATGTTTTTTTTCTTCAAGATACAAAATCCGTGACAACGATTTCTTATTGAAAATTGAATTTAAACAGTTTTTTGAATGAATATCGTTACATTTGCTTGAATTAAAGCAAAAAGTACAAAAATAATCCTTTCAGTAGTTATATTTGAAAATATTGAAAAAGTACTCAAAATGTGCATCTCTGGTCGAGAAACGTCGTTTTCGAAAATGTTATTAAAAATCGAGGTACATTTTTATTTATTGATCAATGGAGATGAAATCACTTTTAATGAGTATTTTGTAGGTAATTAAGCTGAATTCGGTCAAAAATTTGTCCAGAAAAAAATGCATTCAAAAGTGTACCGAAAAAATCGCATGTTTTTTTTCTTCAAGATACAAAATCCGTGACAACGATTTCTTACTGAAAATTCATTTTGAACAGTTTTTTGAATGAATATCGTTACATTTGCTTGAATTACAGCAAAAAATACAAAAATAATGGTTTCAGTGGTTATATTTGAAAATAGTGAAAAAATTCTCAAAATGTGCGTCACTGGTCGAGAATCGTCGATTTTGAAAATGGTATAAAAAATCAAGGTACATTTTTATTTATTGATCAATCGAGATGAAATCACTTTTATTGAGTATTTTGTAGGTATAATATTAAGCCGAATTCGGTCAAAAATTTGTCCAGAAGAAAATGCATTCAAAAGTGTACCAAAAAAATCGCATGTTTTTTTTCTTCAAGATACAAAATCCGTGACGATTTCTTACTGAAAATTGAATTTGAACAGTTTTTTGAATGAATATCGTTACATTTGCTTGAATTACAGCAAAAAAAAAAAAAAAATGGTTTCAGTGGTTATATTTGAAAATAGTGAAAAAATTCTCAAAATGTGCCTCTCTGGTAGAGAAACGTCGATTTTGAAAATGGTATTAAAAATCAAGGTAGATTTTTATTTATTGATCAATCGAGATGAAATCCCTTTTATTGAGTATTTTGTAGGTAATTAAGCTGAATACGGTCAAAAATTTGTCCACAAATAATGCATTCAAAAGTGTACCGAAAAAATCGCATGTTTTTTTTCTTCAAGATACAAAATCCGTGACAACGATTTCTTATTGAAAATTGAATTTAAACAGTTTTTTGAATGAATATCGTTACATTTGCTTGAATTAAAGCAAAAAGTGCAAAAATAATCCTTTCAGTAGTTATATTTGAAAATATTGAAAAAGTACTCAAAATGTGCATCTCTGGTCGAGAAACGTCGTTTTCGAAAATGTTATTAAAAATCGAGGTACATTTTTATTTATTGATCAATGGAGATGAAATCACTTTCAATGAGTATTTTGTAGGTAATTAAGCTGAATTCGGTCAAAAATTTGTCTAGGAAAAAATGCATTCAAAAGTGTACCGAAAAAATCGCATGTTTTTTTCTTCAAGATTCAAAATCCGTGACAACGATTTCTTACTGAAAATTCATTTTGAACAGTTTTTTGAATGAATATCGTTACATTTGCTTGAATTACAGCAAAAAATACAAAAATAATGGTTTCAGTGGTTATATTTGAAAATAGTGAAAAAATTCTCAAAATGTGCTTCTCTGGTCGAGAAACGTCGATTTTGAAAATGGTATTAAAAATCAAGGTACATTTTTATTTATTGATCAATCGAGATGAAATCACTTTTAATGAGTATTTTATAGATAATTAAGCCGAATTCGTTCAAAAATTTGTCCAGAAAAAAATGCATTCAAAAGTGTACCGAAAAAATCGCATGTTTTTTTTCTTCAAGATACAAAATCCGTGACAACGATTTCTTATTGAAAATTGAATTTGAACAGTTTTTTGAATGAATATCGTTACATTTGCTTGAATTAAAGCAAAAAGTACAAAAATAATCCTTTCAGTAGTTATATTTGAAAATATTGAAAAAGTACTCAAAATGTGCATCTCTGGTCGAGAAACGTCGTTTTCGAAAATGTTATTAAAAATCGAGGTACATTTTTATTTATTGATCAATGGAGATGAAATCACTTTTAATGAGTATTTTGTAGGTAATTAAGCTGAATTCGGTCAAAAATTTGTCCAGAAAAAAATGCATTCAAAAGTGTCCCGAAAAAATCGCATGTTTTTTTTCTTCAAGATACAAAATCCGTGACAACGATTTCTTACTGAAAATTCATTTTGAACAGTTTTTTGAATGAATATCGTTACATTTGCTTGAATTACAGCAAAAAATACAAAAATAATGGTTTCAGTGGTTATATTTGAAAATAGTGAAAAAATTCTCAAAATGTGCTTCTCTGGTCGAGAAACGTCGATTTTGAAAATGGTATTAAAAATCAAGGTACATTTTTATTTATTGATCAATCGAGATGAAATCACTTTTAATGAGTATTTTATAGATAATTAAGCCGAATTCGTTCAAAAATTTGTCCAGAAAAAAATGCATTCAAAAGTGTACCGAAAAAATCGCATGTTTTTTTTTTCTTCAAGATACAAAATCCGTGACAACGATTTCTTATTGAAAATTGAATTTGAACAGTTTTTTGAATGAATATCGTTACATTTGCTTGAATTACAGCAAAAAATACAAAAATAATGGTTTCAGTGGTTATATTTGAAAATAGTGAAAAAATTCTCAAAATGTGCGCCACGGAATCCCAAAAATTAAATGCTCGTCAGGTATTGTGTAAAAACCTTGACTTTTTACGTCACATCTGAGACCTCACAACACCGCTCCCGGATGGGCTCGAACCACCAACCTATTGGTTAACTGCCGAACGCGCTAACCATTGCGCCACGGAAGCCCAAAAGTTAAATACTCGTCAGGTATTGTGTAAAAACCTTGACTTCTTACGTCACATCTGAGACCTCACAACACCGCTCCCGGATGGGCTCGAACCACCAACCTATTGGTTAACAGCCGAACGCGCTAACCATTGCGCCACGGAAGCCCAAAAGTTTAATGCTCGTCAGGTATTGTGTAAAAACCTTGACTTTTTACGTCACATCTGAGACCTCACAACACCGCTCCCGGATGGGCTCGAACCACCAACCTATTGGTTAACAGCCGAACGCGCTAAACGTTGCGCCACGGAAGCCCAAAAGTTAAATGCTCGTCAGGTATTGTGTAAAAACCTTGACTTTTTACGTCACATCTGAGACCTCACAACACCGCTCCCGGATGGGCTCGAACCACCAACCTATTGGTTAACAGCCGAACGCGCTAAACGTTGCGCCACGGAAGCCCAAATGTTAAATGCTCGTCAGGTATTGTGTAAAAACCTTGACTTTTTACGTCACATCTGAGACCTCACAACACCGCTCCCGGATGGGCTCGAACCACCAACCTATTGGTTAACAGCCGAACGCGCTAACCATTGCGCCACGGAAGCCCAAAAGTTAAATGCTCGTCAGGTATTGTGTAAAAACCTTGATTTTTTACGTCAAATCTGAGACCTCACAACGCCGCTCCCGGATGGGGTCGAACCACCAACCTATTGGTTAACAGCCGAACGCGCTAACCATTGCGCAACGGAAGCCCAAAAATTAAATGGTCGTCATTTATTGTGCAAAAACTTTGGCTTTCTACGTTACATTTGAGATCCCACAACACCGCTCCCGGGTGGGCTCGAACCACCAACCTATTGGTTAAAACCGAACGCGCTAACCATTGAGCCACGGAAGCTCAGAAATTTAATGATTGTCAGGTATTGTGGAAAAACTTTGACTTTTTACGTCACATCTGAGACCTCACAACACCGCTCCCGGATGGGCTCGAACCACCAACCTATTGGTTAACAGCCGAACGTGCTAACCATTGCGCCACGGAAGCCCAAAAATTAAATGGTCGTCAGGTATTGTGGAAAAACTTTGACTTTCTACGTTACATTTGAGATCACACAACACCGCTCCCTGGTGGGCTTGAACCACCAACCTATTATTTAACAGCCGAACGTGCTAACCATTGCGCCACGGAAGCCCAAAAATTAAATGGTCGTCAGGTATTGTGGAAAAACTTTGACTTTCTACGTTACATTTGAGATCACACAACACCGCTCCCTGGTGGGCTTGAACCACCAACGTATTGGTTAACAGCCGAACGCGCTAACCATTGCGCCACGGAAGCCCAAAAGTTAAATACTCGTCAGGTATTGTGTAAAAACCTTGACTTTTTACGTCACATCTGAGACCTCACAACACCGCTCCCGGATGGGCTCGAACCACCAACCTATTGGTTAACAGCCGAACGCGCTAACCATTGCGCCACGGAAGCCCAAAAGTTTAATGCTCGTCAGGTATTGTGTAAAAACCTTGACTTTTTACGTCACATCTGAGACCTCACAACACCGCTCCCGGATGGGCTCGAACCACCAACCTATTGGTTAACAGCCGAACGCGCTAAACGTTGCGCCACGGAAGCCCAAAAGTTAAATGCTCGTCAGGTATTGTGTAAAAACCTTGACTTTTTACGTCACATCTGAGACCTCACAACACCGCTCCCGGATGGGCTCGAACCACCAACCTATTGGTTAACAGCCGAACGCGCTAACCATTGCGCCACGGAAGCCCAAAAGTTAAATGCTCGTCAGGTATTGTGTAAAAACCTTGATTTTTTACGTCAAATCTGAGACCTCACAACACCGCTCCCGGATGGGGTCGAACCACCAACCTATTGGTTAACAGCCGAACGCGCTAACCATTGCGCCACGGAAGCCCAAAAATTAAATGGTCGTCATTTATTGTGCAAAAACTTTGGCTTTCTACGTTACATTTGAGATCCCACAACACCGCTCCCGGGTGGGCTCGAACCACCAACCTATTGGTTAACAGCCGAACGCGCTAACCATTGAGCCACGGAAGCTCAGAAATTAAATGGTTGTCAGGTATTGTGGAAAAACTTTTACTTTTTACGTCACATCTGAGACCTCACAACACCGCTCCCGGATGGGCTCGAACCACCAACCTATTGGTTAACAGCCGAACGCGCTAACCATTGCGCCACGGAAGCCCAAAAATTAAATGGTCGTCAGGTATTGTGGAAAAACTTTGGCTTTCTACGTTACATTTGAGATCACACAACACCGCTCCCGGGTGGGCTCGAACCACCAACCTATTGGTTAACAGCTGAACGCGCTAACCATTGAGCCACTGAGGCCCAAAAATTAAATGGTCGTCAGGTATTGTGGAAAAACTTTGACTTTCTACGTTACATTTGAGATCACACAACACCGCTCCCTGGTGGGCTTGAACCACCAACCTATTGGTTAACAGCCGAACGCGCTAACCATTGAGCCACGGAAGCTCAGAAAATAATTGGTTATCACGTATTATGGAAAAAGTTTGACTTTTCACGCTACATCTGAGACCTCACAACACCGCTCCCGGATGGGCTCGAACCACCAACCTTTCGATTAACAGCCGAACGCGCTAACCATTGAGCCACGGAAGCTCAGAAATTAAATGGTTGTCACGTATTGTGGAAAAGTTTTGACTTTTTACGCTACATCTGAGACCACACAATACCTCTTCCGGGCGGGCTCGAACCACCAACCTTTCGATTAACAGCTGAACGCGCTAACCATTGCGCCACGGAAGCCCAAAAATTAAATGTTCGTCAGGTGTTGTGGAAAAACTCTGACATTTTACGTTACATCTGAGACGTCACAACACCGCTCCCAGGAGGGCTCGAACCACCAACCTTTCGGTTAACAACTGAACGCGCTGACCATTGCGCCACTGAAGCCCAAAAATTAAATTTTCGTCAGGTATTGAGGTAAAACCTTGACTTTTTACTTCTCATCTGAGACCTCACAACACCGCTCCCGGATGGGCTCGAACCACCAACCTTTCGGTTAACAGCCGAACGCGCTAACCATTCGCCACGGACGCCCAAAAATTAAATGCTCGTCAGGTATTTTGGAAAAACTCTGACATTTTACGTTACATCTGAGACGTCACAACACCGCTCCCGGGAGGGCTCGAACCACCAACCTTTCGGTTAACAGCTGAACGCGCTGACCATTGCGCCACTGAAGCCCAAAAATTAAATTTTCGTCAGGTATTGAGGTAAAACTTTGACTTTTTACTTCACATCCGAGACCTCACAACACCGCTCCCGGATGGGCTCGAACCACCAACCTTTCGATTGAGAGCCGAACGCGCTAACCATTGAGCCACGGAAGCTCAGAAATTAAATGGTTGTCACGTATTTTGGAAAAGTTTTGACTTTTTACGCTACATCTGAGACCCCACAACACCTCTTCCGGGCGTGCTCGAACCACCAACCTTTCGATTAACAGCTGAACGCGCTAACCATTGCGCCACGGAAGCCCAAAAGTTAAATGTTCGTCTGGTGTTGTGGAAAAACTCTGACATTTTACGTTACATCTGAGACGTCACAACACCGCTCCCGGGAGTGCTCGAACCACCAACCTTTCGGTTAACAGCTGAACGCGCTGACCATTGCGCCACTGAAGCCCAAAAATTAAATTTTCGTCAGGTATTGAGGTAAAACCTTGACTTTTTACTTCTCATCTGAGACCTCACAACACCGCTCCCGGATGGGCTCGAACCACCAACCTTTCGGTTAACAGCCGAACGCGCTAACCATTCGCCACGGACGCCCAAAAATTAAATGGTCGTCAGGTATTGTGGAAAAACTTTGGCTATTTACGTTACATTTGAGATCCAAAAACACCGCTCCCGGGTGGGCTCGAACCACCAACCTATTGGTTAACAGCCGAACGCGCTAACCATTGAGCCACGGAAGATCAGAAATTAAATGGTTGTCACGTATTATGGAAAAAGTTTGACTTTTCACGCTACATCTGAGATCCCACAACACCTCTTCCGGGTGGGCTCAAACCACCAACCTTTCGATTAAGAGCTGGACGCGCTAATTACTGCGCCACGGAAGCCCAAAAATTAAATGTTCGTCAGGTATTGTGGAAAAACTCTGACATTTTACGTAACATCTGAGACGTCACAACACCGCTCCCGGATGGGCTCGAACCACCAACCTTTCGGTTAACAGCCGAACGCGCTAGCCATTGCGCCACGGACGCCCAAAAATTAAATGGTTGTCAGGTATTGTTGAAAAGTTACGACTTTTCACGCTACATCTGAGACCCGACAAATCCTCTCTCGTTTGGGCTCGAACCACCAACCTTTCGGTTAACAGCTGAACGCACTAACCATTGCGCCACAAAGCCCAAAAATTAAATGGTCGTCAGGTATTGTAGAAAAACTTTGGCTATTTACGTTACATTTGAGATCCAAAAACACCGCTCCCGGGTGGGCTCGAACCACCAACCTTTCGATTAACAGCTGAACGCGCTAACCATTGCGCCACGGAAGCCCAAAAATTAAATGCTCGTCAGGTATTGTGGAAAAACTCTGACATTTTACGTTACATCTGAGACGTCACAACACCGCTGCCGGGAGGGCTCGAACCACCAACCTTTCGGTTAACAGCTGAACGCGCTGACCATTGCGCCACTGAAGCCCAAAAATTAAATTTTCGTTAGGTATTGAGGTAAAACTTTGACTTTTTACTTCACATCCTAGACCTCACAACACCGCTCCCGGATGGGCTAGAACCTCCAACCTATTGGTTAACAGCCGAACGCGCTAACCATTGAGCCACGGAAGCTCAGAAATTAAATGGTTGTCAGGTATTGTTGAAAAGTTACGACTTTTCAAGCTACATCTGAGACCCCACAAAACCTCTCTCGTTTGGGCTCGAACCACCAACCTTTCGGTTAACAGCTGAACGCGCTGACCATTGCGCCACTGAAGCCCAAAAATTAAATGTTCGTCAGGTATTGTGGAAAAACTCCGACATTTTACGTTACATCTGAGACGTCACAACACTTCTCCCGGATGGGCTCGAACCACCAACCTATTGGTTAATAGCCGAACGCGCTAACCATTGCGCCACTGAAGCCCAAAAATTAAATTTTCGTCAGGTATTGAGGTAAAACTTTGACTTTTTACTGCACATCTAGGGCCTCACAACACCGCTCCCGGATGGGCTCAAACCACCAACCTTTCGATTAAGAGCTGGACGCGCTAATTACTGCGCCACGGAAGCCCAAAAATTAAATGTTCGTCAGGTATTGTGGAAAAACTCTGACATTTTACGTAACATCTGAGACGTCACAACACCGCTCCCGGATGGGCTCGAACCACCAACCTTTCGGTTAACAGCCGAACGCGCTAGCCATTGCGCCACGGACGCCCAAAAATTAAATGGTTGTCAGGTATTGTTGAAAAGTTACGACTTTTCACGCTACATCTGAGACCCGACAAATCCTCTCTCGTTTGGGCTCGAACCACCAACCTTTCGGTTAACAGCTGAACGCACTAACCATTGCGCCACGGAAGCCCAAAAATTAAATGGTCGTCAGGTATTGTAGAAAAACTTTGGCTATTTACGTTACATTTGAGATCCAAAAACACCGCTCCCGGGTGGGCTCGAACCACCAACCTTTCGATTAACAGCTGAACGCGCTAACCATTGCGCCACGGAAGCCCAAAAATTAAATGCTCGTCAGGTATTGTGGAAAAACTCTGACATTTTACGTTACATCTGAGACGTCACAACACCGCTGCCGGGAGGGCTCGAACCACCAACCTTTCGGTTAACAGCTGAACGCGCTGACCATTGCGCCACTGAAGCCCAAAAATTAAATTTTCGTTAGGTATTGAGGTAAAACTTTGACTTTTTACTTCACATCCTAGACCTCACAACACCGCTCCCGGATGGGCTAGAACCTCCAACCTATTGGTTAACAGCCGAACGCGCTAACCATTGAGCCACGGAAGCTCAGAAATTAAATGGTTGTCAGGTATTGTTGAAAAGTTACGACTTTTCAAGCTACATCTGAGACCCCACAAAACCTCTCTCGTTTGGGCTCGAACCACCAACCTTTCGGTTAACAGCTGAACGCGCTGACCATTGCGCCACTGAAGCCCAAAAATTAAATGTTCGTCAGGTATTGTGGAAAAACTCCGACATTTTACGTTACATCTGAGACGTCACAACACTTCTCCCGGATGGGCTCGAACCACCAACCTATTGGTTAATAGCCGAACGCGCTAACCATTGCGCCACTGAAGCCCAAAAATTAAATTTTCGTCAGGTATTGAGGTAAAACTTTGACTTTTTACTGCACATCTGAGGCCTCACAACACCGCTCCCGGATGGGCTCGAACCACCAACCTTTCGGTTAACAGCCGAACGCGCTAACCATTGCGCCACGGACGCCCAAAAAAAATGGTCGTCAGGTATTGCGGAAAAACTTTGGCTATTTACGTTACATTTGAGATCCAAAAACACCGCTCCCGGGTGGGCTCGAACCACCAAGCTATTGGTTAACAGCCGAACGCGCTAACCATTGAGCCACGAAAGATCAGAAAATAAATGGTTATCACGTATTATGGAAAAAGTTTGACTTTTCACGCTTCATCTGAGACCTCACAACACCTCTCCCGGGTGGGCTCGAACCACCAACCTATTGGTTAACAGCTGAACACGCTAACCATTGCGCCACGGAAGCCCAAAAATTAAATGGTCGTCAGGTATTGTGGAAAAACTTTGGCTATTTACGTTACATTTGAGATCCAAAAACACCGCTCCAGGGTGGGCTCGAACCACCAAGCTAATGGTTAACAGCCGAACGCGCTAACCATTGAGCCACGAAAGATCAGAAAATAAATGGTTATCACGTATTATGGAAAAAGTTTGACTTTTCACGCTACATCCGAGACCTCACAACACCTCTCCCGGGTGGGCTCGAACCACCAACCTTTCGGTTAACAGCTGAACGCGCTGACCATTGCGCCACTGAAGCCCAAAAATTAAATGTTCGTCAGGTATTGTGGAAAAACTCCGACATTTTACGTTACATCTGAGACGTCACAACACTTCTCCCGGATGGGCTCGAACCACCAACCTATTGGTTAATAGCCGAACGCGCTAACCATTGCGCCACGGAAGCTCAGAAATTAAATGGTTGTCACGTATTGTGGAAAAGTTTTGACTTTTTACGCTACATCTGAGACCACACAATACCTCTTCCGGGCGGGCTCGAACCACCAACCTTTCGATTAACAGCTGAACGCGCTAACCATTGCGCCACGGAAGCCCAAAAATTAAATGTTCGTCAGGTGTTGTGGAAAAACTCTGACATTTTACGTTACATCTGAGACGTCACAACACCGCTCCCAGGAGGGCTCGAACCACCAACCTTTCGGTTAACAACTGAACGCGCTGACCATTGCGCCACTGAAGCCCTAAAATTAAATTTTCGTCAGGTATTGAGGTAAAACCTTGACTTTTTACTTCTCATCTGAGACCTCACAACACCGCTCCCGGATGGGCTCGAACCACCAACCTTTCGGTTAACAGCCGAACGCGCTAACCATTCGCCACGGACGCCCAAAAATTAAATGCTCGTCAGGTATTTTGGAAAAACTCTGACATTTTACGTTACATCTGAGACGTCACAACACCGCTCCCGGGAGGGCTCGAACCACCAACCTTTCGGTTAACAGCTGAACGCGCTGACCATTGCGCCACTGAAGCCCAAAAATTAAATTTTCGTCAGGTATTGAGGTAAAACTTTGACTTTTTACTTCACATCCGAGACCTCACAACACCGCTCCCGGATGGGCTCGAACCACCAACCTTTCGATTGAGAGCCGAACGCGCTAACCATTTAGCCACTCATCCTTCAAGACCAATTCAACGCGATCAAAAGGTTACTTCAGATACCTGCAAGAAATGCGGAATGTTCGAGAAACACAATCGAGAGCGATGCCCAGCATATAGAGCAGTTTGCAGGAAGTGTAAGAAGATTGGCCGCTACGAGCGTGTGTGTCAAAGGTCAACCACCAACTACAATCGTGAGGTCACATCGCAAATGATCTCTGTGGATGATGATGACTCAACGCCAATGGATACGTTCTTGGGAAAAGTCAGCAGCGACGAGATACAGGATCGTTGGATGGTAAACATTAGGATTAATGCAAAACAAGTTCAATTCAAGATAGATACCGGCGCGGACGTTTGCGTATTACCAGACTCGCTGTACAAGGCGAAATTTCAAGACTTAGCACTGAATAAATCTGACCGACGTCTGTTTGGACCAGGGAAGACCTTGATTAACTGCAAAGGTTTCATTGAAGCCTACCTGTCAAGTAGAGATACCACCATCCATGACAAGGCCTATGTCATCGACCAATTGCAAGTTCCACTTCTAAGCCTCAGAGCAAGTGAAGACCTGAAAATAGTTCAAAGAATCGATGAGCTGCAACTCACGGAGACGAGTATAAGACCAAAGGACCATTATCCTCAACTATTTACCGGCTTAGGACGAGTCAAACGAAGCTACAAACTGAAGCTGAAACCGAACGCAGTACCGTATGCAGTGACGACTCCACGTCGAGTTGCGATTCCTTTGATGTCACAAGTCGTAGCTGAATTGAAACGAATGGTGGACTTGGGAGTAATCCGGAGAGTCGAGGACCCTACAGACTGGTGCGCTCCCATGGTGGTCGTGAGAAAGGATTCTGGCGAATAAAGGATATGCGTGGATTATACGCAACTGAATAACTACGTACAACGTGAACGGTACCAGATACCGGCTGTAGACCATACGCTTGGACGACTGGCTGGAGCCGAGATCTTCTCAAAACTTGATTGTAATTCCGGTTATTGGCAGATACCGCTACATCCGGACTCCATATTACTAACGACTTTCATGACGCCATTTGGAAGATATTGCTGCAATTGCCTGCCCTTTGGTTTAACATCTGCATCCGAGCACTACCAAAGCCAAATGTCTTCGTATATTGAAGGCGTCAAGAACACAGTTTGTCATCAGGACGACATTCTAGTATGGGGCAAGGACATGGCCGAACATGATGAAAACCTAAGGGAAGTTCTCGAAAGATTGAAAGACCAAGGAGTCACGCTCAATGAAAGGAAATGCCTCTTTGGAGTCAAAAGGATCAAGTTTTTGGGGCACGTAATAGACAGTGCCGGGATCAGTCCAGACGAGGAGAAGGTTCGAGCCATAGTCGAGATGAAATCACCATCTGATGTCGCAGAGCTACGTCGTCTATTAGGAATGGTAAATTATCTTGGAAAGTTCATTCCCCGAATGGCCGAGCAGCTTAAACCACTAAGTAGTCTATTGAGCACCAAGAACAGCTGGATTTGGGGCCCAAGTCAAGAAATGGCCTTCAAATACCTCAAGACGACGCTCACAAGCAAGCCTGTTTTGGGTATCTTCGATCCGAGGAAGCCAACAGTAGTATCCGCCGATGCGTCAAGCTATGGGATTGGAGCAATACTTCGACAAGAACAAGCCAATGGAACTTACAAAGTCATTGCCTATGCCTCGAAGACGTTATCCTCGACAGAACAACGCTATGCGCAGATCGAGAAGGAGGCGTATGCATTAACGTGGGCATGCCAGCGATTTGAGGATTTCATAACGGGTATAACAATAAAGCTAGAAACTGATCATCAGCCCCTTGTTTCCATATTGCATTCGAAACAACTGGACGATTTATCTCCGAGACTGCAAAGGCTACGTCTACGCATGATGCGATACTCGTACAAGGTCTCCTACGTGCCTGGAAAATCCTTAGTTGCCGCTGATACATTGTCTAGAGCTCCGTTGATAGACGTTGACGACAACGAGCTACAACAAGAAATTTCTGCTCACGTACAGTTAGTAATGATGAACCTACCCACTACAGATCCAAAGCTTGCGGAAATTCTTCATAAACAACAGAAGAGCTACATGCAGAACATTACAACGTTACCTCGAACATGGATGGCCGGAGAAAAAACGCGTACACAGTAGGTGTAATGACTACTTCAGCTACAGGCATGAAATCACCATCCAAGACGGAATCATCATGAAAGGCAGCAGACTGCTCATTCCAAGTTCCATGCGTCCAGAAATAATGGATCGAATTCATCAAGGTCACATGGGAATCGTCAAATGTCGAGAAAGAGCCAAACAATCCGTCTGGTGGCCTGGAATTTCACGGGAAAATGAAGATAAGGTGAAAAGATGCGAACGATGTCTCAAAGAATCAGTCAACTTTCATGAGCCCTTAAAGCCAACAAGCTTACCCGAACGACCATGGCAAGCAGTTGCCATAGATATGCTACATCATGGGGGAAAATGGTACCTGGTCATGATGGACTACTACTCAAAATATCTGGAACTGGCTCGAATGAAAGATCAAACTACAAAAACTGTCATCGAGATCATCGAAGATATATTTGCACGACACGGAATTCCAGAGGTGGTCCGCAGCGATAATGGCACTAATTTATCAGCGACAAGAACCTTGGAATTCATCGCATTCTCCAAGAAATATGGATTTCGATCTATCACGACAAGCCCAAGATATTCTCAAAGTAATGGGTTCGCAGAAGCAGCAGTAAAGACAGCGAAATCCATTTTAAAGAAATCTGACAACATCCCTTTGGCACTCTTGGCGTACCGATCTACACCGACGTCCAATGGTTTCAGTCCAGCACAAATGCTTATGAGTCGCCATCTCCGAACAACGCTCCCATTACCGTCAAACATGCTTGTCCCGACGATCTTATCAGCAGAACGTATCAAAGAAACATCACTAACGCAGAAAAAAACTCAGAAACGAAATTACGACCAACGCCATAGAGTCAGAGAGCTACACAAATTAGATCTTGGGAAAAGGGTATGGATAACCGATTTACGCAAAGAAGGAACCGTTGTCGAGAAAGCAGAGGAGCCCCGATCATATATAATCGAGACGTCTAAAGGAAGGATTCGAAGAAACCGGTTCCATCTAGTTCCCCTACCGGACAGTCATCAAAATCACGGAATCAAGTCTTTCACTCCGGAATCAAGTATTGGCCCAGAGGACGTCATAGATCCACCAAACATCATTGATCGAGAGGAACCTGTCTCTGAGCCAGCCCACGACAATCATCCATGCAATGCTGAAAACATTCAAGATACCGACAGAGAGAACTTGCGAGCTGATCCATCTGAGTCCAATACCACGAGGTCACCGGAAAGTACGAATAAGAGAAAGACAAGAAGCAAATTGCCAAAAGACGACAAAGGGACAGTAACACGATCCGGAAGAATCTCAAAGCCATCGACTAAGTTAAATTTATAAAACGCATTCTTATTTGTATAAAAAAAGGGGATGTGACATTATGCTTTGTATTATTAGTAGGCCAGTTTATGAACAGCCCCATATTAGCTTAATGTCTATTATTTATCTAATCTCTCGTTGTAACGCTATTTTGCTACTACCGGCGGACTACTACGCCTAGCGTTGACATTATCTACTACAACTACTATTAAACTTATAAATGGATTAAAATAGGTTATAATAAGGACAGGTTTTTGCCATACCAAGAGTCATGTTTATTATGAAACATAATTATTAAACTACTATTAATACTATGAAGTATTACTTCGACAATACACAAAAACAAAGTATTTACTTAATATTAAATTAGACTACTAGTCAATTAAATGGTTACTACTACTACTAAATTATACTACTATTATAAAATTACATTACCCCCAAAATAATAACATGCAGCATGCGCTACTCGACCAATGCCAGATTAAATATTACTACTAAAATTATATACTACTAATATTAACACTACTATATACACGGCTACTACTACTACGCGTTAAGTCAATTGTACTCATCACTTATCGTTGGTCTCGAGACTTGAAGAATTGAAGAATGTAGATTCGGAGAACAGTGGCCATAGAGTTGAAGAGATGAGATGTAACGATACGAGAGTTAATACGGCGTGGGCTACTACGGGCTACTACGATGGTAGAAGGCAACGGCTGTCCATGAGGAACTTCTGGTGTGAGGAGAGCTGGTCTCAATTCAGGATTCTAAGTATTAGTTTTTGCGGCCAGCGCGGAGACTAAGTCTTTTTGTCCATCCTTGGTCCAGAAGAAGTTTTTAAGTTAGCTGTTGGTGCTTCGGCTCTCGAGCTCAGAATGATTTTCCTTTATGGTTAAAATCTTGAAACCCCGTTTTAACCTGGGTCTTCTTAATGCTATTCTATACAACCGTGCTTCTATTTCGGCTTCATATGGCCACCAATATCGGTCCCACATGAGCCCTCCAATTAAGGACGGATGGCGTTCCTTTTTACTTAATGGCTTTCGCGGTAACGCGCTAAAAACCGTCTTCCACGAAAACGCACTACTATTGGCTTAAACTATTATTTGCATTGGTCGGTAGATTCTGGCAAAGGAACGAGTTCAATAGAAATGGCATGCACTTAAATAAAAATACATTGGATACAATATTTTCTATCTTAATTTATGACCCCAGGTATGGCTTTTATGGTATAACGAGAAAAAGGAGCGGTGACAATTTACGGGGGTCTAATGGCGACGCTAAGGTATTGAACTTCGCCGGTATACGATTTTCACCCTTTCGCATTAGGCTTTATCTACTATTCTCTACGGATCTCTACTATCTTTCTAAACTATACGTAGGCATGGGCAAAAGCAATTATACGCCGTAGGCATGGGCAAAAGCAATCATACGCAGATGGAAAGGAATATTTCTTGGAATTTGAGAAATATTTCGTTACACTCCCCACTCCTCAGAGCCGAAGGATTCGAAGAAACCGGTTCCATCTAGTTCCCCTACCGGACAGTCATCAAAATCACGGAATCAAGTCTTTCACTCCGGAATCAAGTATTGGCCCAGAGGACGTCATAGATCCACTAAACATCATTGATCGAGAGGAACCTGTCTCTGAGCCAGCCCACGACAATCATCCATGCAATGCTGAAAACATTCAAGATACCGACAGAGAGAACTTGCGAGCTGATCCATCTGAGTCCAATACCACGAGGTCACCGGAAAGTACGAATAAGAGAAAGACAAGAAGCAAATTGCCAAAAGACGACAAAGGGACAGTAACACGATCCGGAAGAATCTCAAAGCCATCGACTAAGTTCAATTTATAAAACGCATTCTTATTTGTATAAAAAAAGGGGATGTGACATTATGCTTTGTATTATTAGTAGGCCAGTTTATGAACAGCCCCATATTAGCTTAATGTCTATTATTTATCTAATCTCTCGTGTATAAAAAGGCCCCCTCTCTGTGTTAAAAATTCAGTCTATCTCGGACCTCGATCATGTATAAATCATTGTAAATAAAACCATAGTTTTAAAGTATCAACTCCTGTGTAGTCGTACAAACACACAACAATAAGTTATGACTTTTTACGTTACATCTGAGACCCTACAACACCTCTCCCAGGTGGGCTCGAACCACCATCCTTTCGGTTAACAGCCGAACGCGCTAACCATTGCGCCAAGGAAGCCCAAAAATTAAATGGTAGTCAGGTATTGTGGAAAAACTTTGGCTTTCTACGTTACATTTGAGATCCCACAACACCGCTCCCGGGTGGGCTCGAACCACCAACCTTTCGATTAACAGCTGGACGCGCTAATTATTGCGCCACGGAAGCCCAAAAATTAAATGTTCGTCAGGTATTGTGGAAAAACTCTGACATTTTACGTAACATCTGAGACGTCACAACACCGCTCCCGGATGGGCTCGAACCACCAACCTTTCGGTTAACAGCCGAACGCGCTAACCATTGCGCCACGGACGCCCAAAAAAAATGGTCGTCAGGTATTGTGGAAAAACTTTGGCTATTTACGTTACATTTGAGATCCCAAAACACCGCTCCCGGATGGGCTCGAACCACCAACCTTTCGATTAACAGCCGAACGCGCTAACATTGAGCCACGGAAGCCCAAAAATTAAATGTTCGTCAGGACAATAAATAAAAATGTACCTCGATTTTTAATAACATTTTCAAAATCGACGTTTCACGGCCAAAGAAGCATATTTTGAGTATTTCTACACTATTTTCAAATATAACCACTGAAACCATTATTTTTATACTTTTTGCTTTAATTCAAGCAATGTAACGATATTCATTCAAAAAACTGTTAAAATTCAATCTTCAATAAGAAATCGTATTCACGGATTTTGTGTCTTGAAGAAGAAAAACCTGCGATTTTTTCGGTACTTTTTTGAATGCATTTTTTTCTGGAGAAATTTTTGACCGAATTCAGCTTAATTCCCTATAAAACACTCATTAAAAGTGATTTCATCTCGATTGAACAATAAATAAAAATGTACCTCGATTTTTAATAACATTTTCAAAATCGACGTAACTCGGCCTAAGATATGGCCGTTGCCGAGAGTGCTAGTTAAAAATTCGAATTTAAATTAAGTGAGACAAATTAACCTTCATCTTTATAACCTTGACTTTTAACGTCACATCTGAGACCTCACAACACCGCTCCCGGATGGGCTCGAACCACCAACCTATTGCTTAACAGCCGAACGCGCTAACCATTGCGCCACGGAAGCCCAAAAGCTAAATGCTCGTCAGGTATTGTGCAAAAAACTTGACTTTTTACGTCACATCTGAGACCTCACAACACCGCTCCCGGATGGGCTCGAACCACCAACCTATTGGTTAACAGCCGAACGCGCTAACCATTGCGCCACGGAAGCCCAAAAGTTAAATACTCGTCAGGTATTGTGTAAAAACCTTGACTTCTTACGTCACATCTGAGACCTCACAACACCGCTCCCGGATGAGCTCGAACCACCAACCTATTGGTTAACAGCCGAACGCGCTAACCATTGCGCCACGGAAGCCCAAAAGTTAAATACTCGTCAGGTATTGTGTAAAAACCTTGACTTCTTACGTCACATCTGAGACCTCACAACACCGCTCCCGGATGGGCTCGAACCACCAACCTATTGGTTAACAGCCGAACGCGCTAACCATTGCGCCACGGAAGCCCAAAAGTTAAATGCTCGTCAGGTATTGTGTAAAAACCTTGACTTTTTACGTCACATCTGAGACCTCACAACACCGCTCCCGGATGGGCTCGAACCACCAACCTATTGGTTAACAGCCGAACGCGCTAACCATTGCGCCACGGAAGCCCAAAAGTTAAATGCTCGTTAGGTATTGTGTAAAAACCTTGACTTTTTACGTCACATCTGAGACCTCACAACACCGCTCCCGGATGGGCTCGAACCACCAACCTTTCGGTTAACAGCCGAACGCGCTAACCATTGCGCCACGGACGCCCAAAAAAAAATGGTCGTCAGGTATTGCGGAAAAACTTTGGCTATTTACGTTACATTTGAGATCCAAAAACACCGCTCCCGGGTGGGCTCGAACCACCAAGCTATTGGTTAACAGCCGAACGCGCTACCCATTTAGCCACGAAAGATCAGAAAATAAATGGTTATCACGTATTATGGAAAAAGTTTGACTTTTCACGCTACATCTGAGACGTCACAACACCGCTCCCGGGAGGGCTCGAACCACCAACCTTTCGGTTAACAGCTGAACGCGCTGACCATTGCGCCACTGAAGCTCAGAAATTAAATGGTTGTCACGTATTGTGGAAAAGTTTTGACTTTTTACGCTACATCTGAGACCCCACATCACCTCTTCCGGGTGGGCTCGAACCGCCAACCTTTCGATTAACAGCTGAACGCGCTAACCATTGCGCCACGGAAGCCCAAAAATTAAATGTTCGTCAGGTATTGTGGAAAAACTCTGACATTTTACGTTACATCTGAGACATCACATACCGCTCCCGGATGGGCTAGAACCACCAACCTATTGGTTAACAGCCGAACGCGCTAACCATTGAGCCACGGAAGCTCAGAAATTAAACGGTTGTCAGGTATTGTGGAAAAGTTACGACTTTTCACGCTACATCTGAGACCCCACAAAACCTCTCTCGTTTGGGCTCGAACCACCAACCTATTGGTTAACCGCCGAACGCGCTAACCATTGCGCCACGGAAGCCCAAAAGTTAAATGCTCGTCAGGTATTGTGTAAAAACCTTGACTTTTTACGTCACATCTGAGACCTCACAACACCGCTCCCGGATGGGCTCGAACCACCAACCTATTGTTTAACAGCCGAACGCGCTAACCATTGAGCCACGGAAGCTCAGAAATTAAATGGTTGTCAGGTGTTGTGGAAAAACTTTGGCTTTCTACGTTACATTCGAGACCCCACAACACCTCTCCCGGGTGGGCTCGAACCACCAACCTTTTGATTAACAGCTGAACGCGCTAACCATTGCGCCACGGAATCCCAAAAATTAAATGCTCGTCAGGTATTGTGTAAAAACCTTGACTTTTTACGTCACATCTGAGACCTCACAACACCGTTCCCGGATGGGCTCGAACCACCAACCTATTGGTTAACAGCCGAACGCGCTAACCATTGCACCACGGAAGCCCAAAAGTTAAATACTCGTCAGGTATTGTGTAAAAACCTTGACTTCTTACGTCACATCTGAGACCTCACAACACCGCTCCCGGATGGGCTCGAACCACCAACCTATTGGTTAACAGCCGAACGCGCTAACCATTGCGCCACGGAAGCCCAAAAGTTAAATGCTCGTCAGGTATTGTGTAAAAACCTTGACTTTTTACGTCACATCTGAGACCTCACAACACCGCTCCCGGATGGGCTCGAACCACCAACCTATTGGTTAACAGCCGAACGCGCTAACCATTGCGCCACGGAAGCCCAAAAGTTAAATGCTCGTTAGGTATTGTGTAAAAACCTTGACTTTTTACGTCACATCTGAGACCTCACAACACCGCTCCCGGATGGGCTCGAACCACCAACCTTTCGGTTAACAGCCGAACGCGCTAACCATTGCGCCACGGACGCCCAAAAAAAAATGGTCGTCAGGTATTGCGGAAAAACTTTGGCTATTTACGTTACATTTGAGATCCAAAAACACCGCTCCCGGGTGGGCTCGAACCACCAAGCTATTGGCTAACAGCCGAACGCGCTAACCATTGAGCCACGAAAGATCAGAAAATAAATGGTTATCACGTATTATTGAAAAAGTTTGACTTTTCACGCTACATCTGAGACCTCACAACACCTCTCCCGGGTGGGCTTGAACCACCAACCTTTCGATTAACAGCTGAACGCGCTAACCATTGCGCCACGGAAGCCCAAAAATTAAATGCTCGTCAGGTATTGTGGAAAAACTCTGACATTTTACGTTACATCTGAGACGTCACAACACCGCTCCCGGGAGGGCTCGAACCACCAACCTTTCGGTTAACAGCTGAACGCGCTGACCATTGCGCCACTGAAGCTCAGAAATTAAATGGTTGTCACGTATTGTGGAAAAGTTACGACTTTTCACGCTACATCTGAGACCCCACAAAACCTCTCTCGTTTGGGCTCGAACCACCAACCTTTCGGTTAACAGCTGAACGCGCTGACCATTGCGCCACTGAAGCCCAAAAATTAAATGTTCGTCAGGTATTGTGGAAAAACTCTGACATTTTACGTTACATCTGAGACGTCACAACACTTCTCCCGGATGGGCTCGAACCACCAACCTATTGGTTAATAGCCGAACGCGCTAACCATTGCGCCACTGAAGCCCAAAAATTAAATTTTCTTCAGGTATTGAGGTAAAACTTTGACTTTTTACTTCACATCTGAGGCCTCACAACACCGCTCCCGGATGGGCTCGAACCATCAACCTTTCGGTTAACAGCCGAACGCGCTAACCATTGCGCCACGGAAGCCCAAAAATTAAATGGTCGTCTGGTATTGTGGAAAAACTTTGGCTTTCTACGTTACATTTGACATCACACAACACCGCTCCCGGGTGGGCTCGAACCACCAACCTATTGGTTAACAGCTGAACGCGCTAACCATTGCGCCACTGAGGCCCAAAAATTAAATGGTCGTCAGGTATTGTGGAAAAACTTTGGCTATTTACGTTACATTTGAGATCCCAAAACACCGCTCCCGGGTGGGCTCGAACCACCAACCTATTGGTTAACAGCCGAACGCGCTAACCATTGAGCCACGGAAGCTCAGAAAATGAATGGTTATCACGTATTATGGAAAAAGTTTGACTTTTCACGCTACATCTGAGACCTCACAACACCGCTCCCGGATGTGCTCGAACCACCAACCTTTCGATTAACAGCCGAACGCGCTAACCATTGAGCCACGGAAGCTGAGAAATTAAATGGTTGTCACGTATTGTGGAAAGGTTTTGACTTTTTACGCTACATCTGAGACCACACAATACCTCTTCCGGGCGGGCTCGAACCACCAACCTTTCGATTAACAGCTGAACGCGCTAACCATTGCGCCACGGAAGCCCAAAAGTTAAATGTTCGTCAGGTGTTTTGGAAAAACTCTGACATTTTACGTTACATCTGAGACGTCACAACACCGCTCCCGGGAGGGCTCGAACCACCAACCTTTCGGTTAACAGCTGAACGCGCTGACCATTGCGCCACTGTAGCCCAAAAATTAAATTTTCGTCAGGTATTGAGGTAAAACCTTGACTTTTTACTTCACATCTGAGACCTCACAACACCGCTCCCGGATGGGCTCGAACCACCAACCTTTCGGTTAACAGCCGAACGCGCTAACCATTCGCCACTGAGGCCCAAAAATTAAATGGTCGTCAGGTATTGTGGAAAAACTTTGGCTATTTACGTTACATTTGAGATCCAAAAACACCGCTCCCGGGTGGGCTCGAACCACCAACCTATTGGTTAACAGCCGAACGCGCTAACCATTGAGCCACGGAAGATCAGAAATTAAATGGTTGTCACGTATTGTGGAAACGTTTTGACCTTTAACGCTACATCTGAGACCCCACAACACCTCTTCCGGGTGGGCTCGAACCACCAACCTTTCGATTAAGAGCTGGACGCGCTAATTACTGCGCCACGGAAGCTCCGAAATTAAATGGTTGTCAGGTATTGTGGAAAAACTCTGACATTTTACGTAACATCTGAGACGTCACAACACCGCTCCCGGATGGGCTCGAACCACCAACCTTTCGGTTAACAGCCGAACGCGCTAGCCATTGCGCCAATGATGCCCAAAAATTAAATGGTTGTCAGGTATTGTTGAAAAGTTAAGACTTTTCACGCTACATCTGAGACCCCACAAAACCTCTCTCGTTTGGGCTCGAACCACCAACCTTTCGGTTAACAGCTGAACGCGCTGACCATTGCGCCACTGAAGCCCAAAAATTAAATGTTCGTCAGGTATTGTGGAAAAACTCCGACATTTTACGTTACATCTGAGACGTCACAACACTTCTCCCGAATGGGCTCGAACCACCAACCTATTGGTTAATAGCCGAACGCGCTAACCATTGCGCCACTGAAGCCCAAAAATTAAATTTTCGTCAGGTATTGAGGTAAAACTTTGACTTTTTACTTCACATCTGAGGCCTCACAACACCGATCCCGGATGGGCTCGAACCACCAATCTTTCGGTTAACAGCCGAACGCGCTAACCATTGCGCCACGGACGCCCAAAAAAAAATGGTCGTCAGGTATTGCGGAAAAACTTTGGCTATTTACGTTACATTTGAGATCCAAAAACACCGCTCCCGGGTGGGCTCGAACCACCAAGCTATGGGTTAACAGCCGAACGCGCTAACCATTGAGCCACGAAAGATCAGAAAATAAATTGTTATCACGTATTATGGAAAAAGTTTGACTTTTCACGCTACATCTGAGACCTCACAACACCTCTCTCGGGTGGGCTCGAACCACCAACCTTTCGATTAACAGCTGAACGCGCTAACCATTGCGCCACGGAAGCCCAAAAATTAAATGCTCGTCAGGTATTGTGGAAAAACTCTGACATTTTACGTTACATCTGAGACGTCACAACACCGCTCCCGGGAGGGCTCGAACCACCAACCTTTCGGTTAACAGCTGAACGCGCTGACCATTGCGCCACTGAAGCTCAGAAATTAAATGGTTGTCACGTATTGTGGAAAAGTTTTGACTTTTTACGCTACATCTGAGACCCAACAAAACCTCTCCCGGGTGGCCTCGAACCACCAACCTTTCGATTAACAGCTGAACGCGCTAACCATTGCGCCACGCAAGCCCAAAAATTAAATGTTCGTCAGATATTGTGGAAAAACTCTGACATTTTACGTTACATCTGAGACGTCACAACACTTCTCCCGGATAGGCTCGAAAAACCAACCAATTGGTTAACAGCCGAACGCGCTAACCATTGAGCCACAGAAGCTCAGAAATTAAATGGTTGTTAGGTTTTGTGGATAAGTTATGACTTTTTACGTTACATCTGAGACCCTACAACACCTCTCCCAGGTGGGCTCGAACCACCATCCTTTCGGTTAACAGCCGAACGCGCTAACCATTGCGCCAAAAATGAAATGGTCGTCAGGTATTGTGGAAAAACTTTGGCTATTTACGTTACATTTGAGATCCCAAAACACCGCTCCCGGGTGGGCTCGAACCACCAACCTATTGCTTAACAGCCGAACGCGCTAACCATTGAGCCACGGAAGCTCAGAAAATAAATGGTTATCACGTATTATGGAAAAAGTTTGACTTTTCACGCTACATCTGAGACCTCACAACACCGCTCCCGGATGGGCTCGAACCACCAACCTTTCGATTAACAGCCGAACGCGCTAACCATTGCGCCACGCAAGCCCAAAAATTAAATGTTCGTCAGATATTGTGGAAAAACTCTGACATTTTACGTTACATCTTAGTTGCCGCCCTTTCAATGAGTGTTTTATAGGGAATTAAGCTGAATTCGGTCAAAACTTTCTCAAGAAAAAAATGCATTCAAAAGTGTACCGAAAAAATCGCATGTTTTTCTTCTTCAAGATACAAAATCCGTGACAACGATTTCTTATTGAAAAATTGAATTTTAACAGTTTTTTGAATGAATATCGTTACATTTGCTTGAATTAAAGCAAAAAGTATAAAAATAATGGTTTCAGTGGTTATATTTGAAAATAGTGAAGAAATACTCAAAATATGCTTCTTTGGCCGTGAAACGTCGATTTTGAAAATGTTATTAAAAATCGAGGTACATTTTTATTTATTGTCCAATCGAGATGAAATCACTTTTAATGAGTGTTTTATAGGGAATTAAGCTGAATTCGGTCAAAAATTTCTCCAGAAAAAATTGCATTCAAAAGTGTACCGAAAAAATCGCATGTTTTTTTTCTTCAAGATACAAAATCCGTGACAACGATTTCTTATTTAAAATTGAATTTTAACAGTTTGTTGAATGAATATCGTTACATTTGCTTGAATTAACGCAAAAATTACAAAAATAATGGTTTCAGTGGTTATATTTGAAAACAGTGAACAAATACTCAAAATGTTTTTCTTAGGCCGAGTTACGTCGATTTTGAAAATGTTATTAAAAATCGAGGTACATTTTTATTTATTGTTCAATCGAGATGAAATCACTTTTAGTGAGTGTTTTATAGGGAATTAAGCTGAATTCGGTCAAAAATTTCTTCAGAAAAAAATTCATTCAAAAAAGTACCGAAAAAATCGCATGTTTTTCTTCTTCAAGATACAAAATCCGTGACAACGATTTCTTATTGAAAAATTGAATTTTAACAGTTTTTTAAATGATTATCGTTACATTTGCTTGAATTAAAGCAAAAAGTATAAAAATGATGGTTTCAGTGGTTATATTTGAAAATAGTGAAGAAATACTCAAAATATGCTTCTTTGGCCGTGAAACGTTGATTTTGAAAATGTTATGAAAAATCGAGGTACATTTTTATTTATTGTTCAATCGAGATGAAATCACTTTTAATGAGTGTTTTATAGGGAATTAAGCTGAATTCTGTCAAAAATTTCTCCAGAAAAAAATGCATTCAAAAAAGTACCGAAAAAATCGCATGTTTTTCTTCTTCAAGATACAAAATCCGTGACAACGATTTCTTATTGAAAAATTTAATTTTAACAGTTTTTTGATTGAATATCGTTACATTTGCTTGAATTAAAGCAAAAGGTATAAAAATAATGGTTTCAGTGAATATATTTGTAAATAGTGAAGAAATACTCAAAATATGCTTCGTTGGCGGTGAAACGTCGATTTTTAAAATGTTATTAAGAATCGAGGTACATTTTTAATAATTGTTCAATCGAGATGAAATCACTTTTAATGAGTGTTTTATAGGGAATTAAGCTGAATTCGGTCAAAAATTTCTCCAGAAAAAAAGTATTCAAAAAAGTACCGAAAAAATCGCATGTTTTTCTTCTTCAAGATACAAAATCCGTGACAACGATTTCTTATTGAAAAATTTAATTTTAACAGTTTTTTGATTGAATATCGTTACATTTGCTTGAATTAAAGCAAAAAGTATAAAAATAATGGTTTCAGTGAATATATTTGTAAATAGTGAAGAAATACTCAAAATATGCTTCGTTGGCGGCGAAACGTCGATTTTTAAAATGTTATTAAAAATCGAGGTACATTTTTAATTATTGTTCAATCGAGATGAAATCACTTTTAATGAGTGTTTTATAGGGAATTAAGCTGAATTCGGTCAAACATTTCTCCAGAAAAAATGCATTTAAAAGTGTACCGAAAAAATCGCATGTTTTTTTTTTCAAGATACAAAATCCGTGACAACGATTTCTTATTGAAAAATTTAATTTTAACAGTTTTTTGATTGAATATCGTTACATTTGCTTGAATTAAAGCAAAAAGTATAAAAATAATGGTTTCAGTGAACATATTTGAAAATAGTGAAGAAATACTCAAAGTATGCTTCTTTGGCCGTGAAACGTCGATTTTGAAAATGTTATTAAAAATCGAGGTAAATTTTTAATTATTGTTAAATCGAGATGAAATCACTTTCAATGAGTGTTTTATAGGGAATTAAGCTGAATTCGGTCAAAAATTTCTCAAGAAAAAAATGCATTCAAAAGTGTACCGAAAAAATCGCATGTTTTTCTTCTTCAAGATACAAAATCCGTGACAACGATTTCTTATTGAAAAATTGAATTTTAACAGTTTTTTGAATGAATATCGTTACATTTGCTTGAATTAAAGCAAAAAGTATAAAAATAATGGTTTCAGTGGTTATATTTGAAAATAGTGAAGAAATACTCAAAATATGCTTCTTTGGCCGTGAAACGTCGATTTTGAAAATGTTATTAAAAATCGAGGTACATTTTTATTTATTGTTCAATCGAGATGAAATCACTTTTAATGAGTGTTTTATAGGGAATTAAGCTGAATTCGGTCAAAAATTTCTCCAGAAAAAATTGCATTCAAAAGTGTACCGAAAAAATCGCATGTTTTTTTTCTTCAAGATACAAAATCCGTGACAACGATTTCTTATTTAAAATTGAATTTTAACAGTTTGTTGAATGAATATCGTTACATTTGCTTGAATTAACGCAAAAATTACAAAAATAATGGTTTCAGTGGTTATATTTGAAAACAGTGAACAAATACTCAAAATGTTTTTCTTAGGCCGAGTTACGTCGATTTTGAAAATGTTATTAAAAATCGAGGTACATTTTTATTTATTGTTCAATCGAGATGAAATCACTTTTAGTGAGTGTTTTATAGGGAATTAAGCTGAATTCGGTCAAAAATTTCTTCAGAAAAAAATTCATTCAAAAAAGTACCGAAAAAATCACATGTTTTTCTTCTTCAAGATACAAAATCCGTGACAACGATTTCTTATTGAAAAATTGAATTTTAACAGTTTTTTAAATGATTATCGTTACATTTGCTTGAATTAAAGCAAAAAGTATAAAAATAATGGTTTCAGTGGTTATATTTGAAAATAGTGAAGAAATACTCAAAATATGCTTCTTTGGCCGTGAAACGTTGATTTTGAAAATGTTATTAAAAATCGAGGTACATTTTTATTTATTGTTCAATCGAGATGAAATCACTTTTAATGAGTGTTTTATAGGGAATTAAGCTGAATTCTGTCAAAAATTTCTCCAGAAAAAAATGCATTCAAAAAAGTACCGAAAAAATCGCATGTTTTTCTTCTTCAAGATACAAAATCCGTGACAACGATTTCTTGTTGAAAAATTTAATTTTAACAGTTTTTTGATTGAATATCGTTACATTTGCTTGAATTAAAGCAAAAGGTATAAAAATAATGGTTTCAGTGAATATATTTGTAAATAGTGAAGAAATACTCAAAATATGCTTCGTTGGCGGTGAAACGTCGATTTTTAAAATGTTATTAAGAATCGAGGTACATTTTTAATAATTGTTCAATCGAGATGAAATCACTTTTAATGAGTGTTTTATAGGGAATTAAGCTGAATTCTGTCAAAAATTTCTCCAGAAAAAAATGTATTCAAAAAAGTACCGAAAAAATCGCATGTTTTTCTTCTTCAAGATACAAAATCCGTGACAACGATTTCTTATTGAAAAATTTAATTTTAACAGTTTTTTGATTGAATATCGTTACATTTGCTTGAATTAAAGCAAAAAGTATAAAAATAATGGTTTCAGTGAACATATTTGTAAATAGTGAAGAAATACTCAAAATATGCTTCGTTGGCGGCGAAACGTCGATTTTTAAAATGTTATTAAAAATCGAGGTACATTTTTAATTATTGTTCAATCGAGATGAAATCACTTTTAATGAGTGTTTTATAGGGAATTAAGCTGAATTCGGTCAAACATTTCTCCAGAAAAAATGCATTTAAAAGTGTACCGAAAAAATCGCATGTTTTTTTTTTCAAGATACAAAATCCGTGACAACGATTTCTTATTGAAAAATTTAATTTTAACAGTTTTTTGATTGAATATCGTTACATTTGCTTGAATTAAAGCAAAAAGTATAAAAATAGTGGTTTCAGTGAACATATTTGAAAATAGTGAAGAAATACTCAAAGTATGCTTCTTTGGCCGTGAAACGTCGATTTTGAAAATGTTATTAAAAATCGAGGTAAATTTTTAATTATTGTTAAATCGAGATGAAATCACTTTCAATGAGTGTTTTATAGGGAATTAAGCTGAATTCGGTCAAAAATTTCTCAAGAAAAAAATGCATTCAAAAGTGTACCGAAAAAATCGCATGTTTTTCTTCTTCAAGATACAAAATCCGTGACAACGATTTCTTATTGAAAAATTGAATTTTAACAGTTTTTTGAATGAATATCGTTACATTTGCTTGAATTAAAGCAAAAAGTATAAAAATAATGGTTTCAGTGGTTATATTTGAAAATAGTGAAGAAATACTCAAAATATGCTTCTTTGGCCGTGAAACGTCGATTTTGAAAATGTTATTAAAAATCGAGGTACATTTTTATTTATTGTTCAATCGAGATGAAATCACTTTTAATGAGTGTTTTATAGGGAATTAAGCTGAATTCGGTCAAAAATTTCTCCAGAAAAAAATGCATTCAAAAGTGTACCGAAAAAATCGCATGTTTTTTTTCTTCAAGATACAAAATCCGTGACAACGATTTCTTATTTAAAATTGAATTTTAACAGTTTGTTGAATGAATATCGTTACATTTGCTTGAATTAACGCAAAAATTACAAAAATAATGGTTTCAGTGGTTATATTTGAAAACAGTGAACAAATACTCAAAATGTTTTTCTTAGGCCGAGTTACGTCGATTTTTAAAATGTTATTAAAAATCGAGGTACATTTTTAATTATTGTTCAATCGAGATGAAATCACTTTTAATGAGTGTTTTATAGGGAATTAAGCTGAATTCGGTCAAACATTTCTCCAGAAAAAAATTCATTCAAAAAAGTACCGAAAAAATCGCATGTTTTTCTTCTTCAAGATAAAAAATCCGTGACAACGATTTCTTATTGAAAAATTTAATTTTAACAGTTTTTTGATTGAATATCGTTACATTTGCTTGAATTAAAGCAAAAAGTATAAAAATAATGGTTTCAGTGAACATATTTGAAAATAGTGAAGAAATACTCAAAGTATGCTTCTTTGGTCGTGAAACGTCGATTTTGAAAATGTTATTAAAAATCGAGGTAAATTTTTAATTATTGTTAAATCGAGATGAAATCTTTTTCAATGAGTGTTTTATAGGGAATTAAGCTGAATTCGGTCAAAAATTTCTCAAGAAAAAAATGCATTCAAAAGTGTACCGAAAAAATCGCATGTTTTTCTTCTTCAAGATACAAAATCCGTGACAACGATTTCTTATTGAAAAATTGAATTTTAACAGTTTTTTGAATGAATATCGTTACATTTGCTTGAATTAAAGCAAAAAGTATAAAAATAATGGTTTCAGTGGTTATATTTGAAAATAGTGAAGAAATACTCAAAATATGCTTCTTTGGCCGTGAAACGTCGATTTTGAAAATGTTATTAAAAATCGAGGTACATTTTTATTTTTTGTTCAATCGAGATGAAATCACTTTTAATGAGTGTTTTATAGGGAATTAAGCTGAATTCGGTCAAAAATTTCTCCAGAAAAAATTGCATTCAAAAGTGTACCGAAAAAATCGCATGTTTTTTTTCTTCAAGATACAAAATCCGTGACAACGATTTCTTATTTAAAATTGAATTTTAACAGTTTGTTGAATGAATATCGTTACATTTGCTTGAATTAACGCAAAAATTACAAAAATAATGGTTTCAGTGGTTATATTTGAAAACAGTGAACCAATACTCAAAATGTTTTTCTTAGGCCGAGTTACGTCGATTTTGAAAATGTTATTAAAAATCGAGGTACATTTTTATTTATTGTTCAATCGAGATGAAATCACTTTTAGTGAGTGTTTTATAGGGAATTAAGCTGAATTCGGTCAAAAATTTCTTCAGAAAAAAATTCATTCAAAAAAGTACCGAAAAAATCACATGTTTTTCTTCTTCAAGATACAAAATCCGTGACAACGATTTCTTATTGAAAAATTGAATTTTAACAGTTTTTTAAATGATTATCGTTAAATTTGCTTGAATTAAAGCAAAAAGTATAAAAATAATGGTTTCAGTGGTTATATTTGAAAATAGTGAAGAAATACTCAAAATATGCTTCTTTGGCCGTGAAACGTTGATTTTGAAAATGTTATTAAAAATCGAGGTACATTTTTATTTATTGGTCAATCGAGATGAAATCACTTTTAATGAGTGTTTTATAGGGAATTAAGCTGAATTCTGTCAAAAATTTCTCCAGAAAAAAATAAATTCAAAAAAGTACCGAAAAAATCGCATGTTTTTCTTCTTCAAGATACAAAATCCGTGACAACGATTTCTTATTGAAAAATTTAATTTTAACAGTTTTTTGATTGAATATCGTTACATTTGCTTGAATTAAAGCAAAAGGTATAAAAATAATGGTTTCAGTGAATATATTTGTAAATAGTGAAGAAATACTCAAAATATGCTTCGTTGGCGGTGAAACGTCGATTTTTAAAATGTTATTAAGAATCGAGGTACATTTTTAATAATTGTTCAATCGAGATGAAATCACTTTTAATGAGTGTTTTATAGGGAATTAAGCTGAATTCGGTCAAAAATTTCTCCAGAAAAAAATGTATTCAAAAAAGTACCGAAAAAATCGCATGTTTTTCTTCTTCAAGATACAAAATCCGTGACAACGATTTCTTATTGAAAAATTTAATTTTAACAGTTTTTTGATTGAATATCGTTACATTTGCTTGAATTAAAGCAAAAAGTATAAAAATAATGGTTTCAGTGAATATATTTGTAAATAGTGAAGAAATACTGAAAATATGCTTCGTTGGCGGCGAAACGTCGATTTTTAAAATGTTATTAAAAATCGAGGTACATTTTTAATTATTGTTCAATCGAGATGAAATCACTTTTAATGAGTGTTTTATAGGGAATTAAGCTGAATTCGGTCAAAAATTTCTCCAGAAAAAAATGTATTCAAAAAAGTACCGAAAAAATCGCATGTTTTTCTTCTTCAAGATACAAAATCCGTGACAACGATTTCTTATTGAAAAATTTAATTTTAACAGTTTTTTGATTGAATATCGTTACATTTGCTTGAATTAAAGCAAAAAGTATAAAAATAATGGTTTCAGTGAATATATTTGTAAATAGTGAAGAAATACTCAAAATATGCTTCGTTGGCGGCGAAACGTCGATTTTTAAAATGTTATTAAAAATCGAGGTACATTTTTAATTATTGTTCAATCGAGATGAAATCACTTTTAATGAGTGTTTTATAGGGAATTAAGCTGAATTCGGTCAAACATTTCTCCAGAAAAAATGCATTTAAAAGTGTACCGAAAAAATCGCATGTTTTTTTTTTTTCAAGATACAAAATCCGTGACAACGATTTCTTATTGAAAAATTTAATTTTAACAGTTTTTTGATTGAATATCGTTACATTTGCTTGAATTAAAGCAAAAAGTATAAAAATAATGGTTTCAGTGAACATATTTGAAAATAGTGAAGAAATACTCAAAGTATGCTTCTTTGGCCGTGAAACGTCGATTTTGAAAATGTTATTAAAAATCGAGGTAAATTTTTAATTATTGTTAAATCGAGATGAAATCACTTTCAATGAGTGTTTTATAGGGAATTAAGCTGAATTCGGTCAAAAATTTCTCAAGAAAAAAATGCATTCAAAAGTGTACCGAAAAAATCGCATGTTTTTCTTCTTCAAGATACAAAATCCGTGACAACGATTTCTTATTGAAAAATTGAATTTTAACAGTTTTTTGAATGAATATCGTTACATTTGCTTGAATTAAAGCAAAAAGTATAAAAATAATGGTTTCAGTGGTTATATTTGAAAATAGTGAAGAAATACTCAAAATATGCTTCTTTGGCCGTGAAACGTCGATTTTGAAAATGTTATTAAAAATCGAGGTACATTTTTATTTATTGTTCAATCGAGATGAAATCACTTTTAATGAGTGTTTTATAGGGAATTAAGCTGAATTCGGTCAAAAATTTCTCTAGAAAAAAATGCATTCAAAAGTGTACCGAAAAAATCGCATGTTTTTTTTCTTCAAGATACAAAATCCGTGACAACGATTTCTTATTTAAAATTGAATTTTAACAGTTTGTTGAATGAATATCGTTACATTTGCTTGAATTAACGCAAAAATTACAAAAATAATGGTTTCAGTGGTTATATTTGAAAACAGTGAACAAATACTCAAAATGTTTTTCTTAGGCCGAGTTACGTCGATTTTGAAAATGTTATTAAAAATCGAGGTACATTTTTATTTATTGTTCAATCGAGATGAAATCACTTTTAGTGAGTGTTTTATAGGGAATTAAGCTGAATTCGGTCAAAAATTTCTTCAGAAAAAAATTCATTCAAAAAAGTACCGAAAAAATCGCATGTTTTTCTTCTTCAAGATACAAAATCCGTGACAACGATTTCTTATTGAAAAATTGAATTTTAACAGTTTTTTGAATGATTATCGTTACATTTGCTTGAATTAAAGCAAAAAGTAAAAAAATAATGGTTTCAGTGGTTATATTTGAAAATAGTGAAGAAATACTCAAAATATGCTTCTTTGGCCGTGAAACGTTGATTTTGAAAATGTTATTAAAAATCGAGGTACATTTTTATTTATTGTTCAATCGAGATGAAATCACTTTTAATGAGTGTTTTATAGGGAATTAAGCTGAATTCGGTCAAACATTTCTCCAGAAAAAAATGCATTTAAAAGTGTACCGAAAAAATCGCATGTTTTTTTTTTCAAGATACAAAATCCGTGACAACGATTTCTTATTTAAAATTGAATTTTAACAGTTTGTTGAATGAATATCGTTACATTTGCTTGAATTAACGCAAAAATTACAAAAATAATGGTTTCAGTGGTTATATTTGAAAATAGTGAACAAATACTCAAAATGTTTTTCTTAGGCCGAGTTACGTCGATTTTGAAAATGTTATTAAAAATCGAGGTACATTTTTATTTATTGTTCAATCGAGATGAAATCACTTTTAATGAGTGTTTTATAGGGAATTAAGCTGAATTCGGTCAAAAATTTCTCCAGAAAAAAATGCATTCAAAAGTGTACCGAAAAAATCGCATGTTTTTTTTCTTCAAGATACAAAATCCGTGACAACGATTTCTTATTTAAAATTGAATTTTTAACAGTTTGTTGAATGAATATCGTTACATTTGCTTGAATTAAAGCAAAAAGTATAAAAATAATGGTTTCAGTGGTTATATTTGAAAATAGTGAACAAATACTCAAAATGTTTTTCTTAGGCCGAGTTACGTCGATTTTGAAAATGTTATTAAAAATCGAGGTACATTTTTATTTATTGTTCAATCGAGATGAAATCACTTTTAATGAGTGTTTTATAGGGAATTAAGCTGAATTCGGTCAAAAATTTCTCCAGAAAAAAATTCATTCAAAAAAGTACCGAAAAAATCGCAGGTTTTTCTTCTTCAAGACACAAAATCCGTGAATACGATTTCTTACTGAAAATTGAATTTTAACAGTTTTTTGAATGAATATCGTTACATTGCTTGAATTAAAGCAAAAAGTATAAAAATAATGGTTTCAGTGAACATATTTGAAAATAGTGAAGAAATACTCAAAGTGTGCTTCTTTGGCCGTGAAACGTCGATTTTGGAAATGTTATTAAAAATCGAGGTAAATTTTTAATTATTGTTAAATCGAGATGAAATCACTTTCAATGAGTGTTTTATAGGGAATTAAGCTGAATTCGGTCAAACATTTCTCCAGAAAAAATGCATTTAAAAGTGTACCGAAAAAATCGCATGTTTTTTTTTTCAAGATACAAAATCCGTGACAACGATTTCTTATTGAAAAATTTAATTTTAACAGTTTTTTGATTGAATATCGTTACATTTGCTTGAATTAAAGCAAAAAGTATAAAAATAATGGTTTCAGTGAACATATTTGAAAATAGTGAAGAAATACTCAAAGTATGCTTCTTTGGCCGTGAAACGTCGATTTTGAAAATGTTATTAAAAATCGAGGTAAATTTTTAATTATTGTTAAATCGAGATGAAATCACTTTCAATGAGTGTTTTATAGGGAATTAAGCTGAATTCGGTCAAAAATTTCTCAAGAAAAAAATGCATTCAAAAGTGTACCGAAAAAATCGCATGTTTTTCTTCTTCAAGATACAAAATCCGTGACAACGATTTCTTATTGAAAAATTGAATTTTAACAGTTTTTTGAATGAATATCGTTACATTTGCTTGAATTAAAGCAAAAAGTATAAAAATAATGGTTTCAGTGGTTATATTTGAAAATAGTGAAGAAATACTCAAAATATGCTTCTTTGGCCGTGAAACGTCGATTTTGAAAATGTTATTAAAAATCGAGGTACATTTTTATTTATTGTTCAATCGAGATGAAATCACTTTTAATGAGTGTTTTATAGGGAATTAAGCTGAATTCGGTCAAAAATTTCTCCAGAAAAAAATGCATTCAAAAGTGTACCGAAAAAATCGCATGTTTTTTTTCTTCAAGATACAAAATCCGTGACAACGATTTCTTATTTAAAATTGAATTTTAACAGTTTGTTGAATGAATATCGTTACATTTGCTTGAATTAACGCAAAAATTACAAAAATAATGGTTTCAGTGGTTATATTTGAAAACAGTGAACAAATACTCAAAATGTTTTTCTTAGGCCGAGTTACGTCGATTTTTAAAATGTTATTAAAAATCGAGGTACATTTTTAATTATTGTTCAATCGAGATGAAATCACTTTTAATGAGTGTTTTATAGGGAATTAAGCTGAATTCGGTCAAACATTTCTCCAGAAAAAAATTCATTCAAAAAAGTACCGAAAAAATCGCATGTTTTTCTTCTTCAAGATACAAAATCCGTGACAACGATTTCTTATTGAAAAATTTAATTTTAACAGTTTTTTGATTGAATATCGTTACATTTGCTTGAATTAAAGCAAAAAGTATAAAAATAATGGTTTCAGTGAACATATTTGAAAATAGTGAAGAAATACTCAAAGTATGCTTCTTTGGCCGTGAAACGTCGATTTTGAAAATGTTATTAAAAATCGAGGTAAATTTTTAATTATTGTTAAATCGAGATGAAATCTTTTTCAATGAGTGTTTTATAGGGAATTAAGCTGAATTCGGTCAAAAATTTCTCAAGAAAAAAATGCATTCAAAAGTGTACCGAAAAAATCGCATGTTTTTCTTCTTCAAGATACAAAATCCGTGACAACGATTTCTTATTGAAAAATTGAATTTTAACAGTTTTTTGAATGAATATCGTTACATTTGCTTGAATTAAAGCAAAAAGTATAAAAATAATGGTTTCAGTGGTTATATTTGAAAATAGTGAAGAAATACTCAAAATATGCTTCTTTGGCCGTGAAACGTCGATTTTGAAAATGTTATTAAAAATCGAGGTACATTTTTATTTATTGTTCAATCGAGATGAAATCACTTTTAATGAGTGTTTTATAGGGAATTAAGCTGAATTCGGTCAAAAATTTCTCCAGAAAAAATTGCATTCAAAAGTGTACCGAAAAAATCGCATGTTTTTTTTCTTCAAGATACAAAATCCGTGACAACGATTTCTTATTTAAAATTGAATTTTAACAGTTTGTTGAATGAATATCGTTACATTTGCTTGAATTAACGCAAAAATTACAAAAATAATGGTTTCAGTGGTTATATTTGAAAACAGTGAACCAATACTCAAAATGTTTTTCTTAGGCCGAGTTACGTCGATTTTGAAAATGTTATTAAAAATCGAGGTACATTTTTATTTATTGTTCAATCGAGATGAAATCACTTTTAGTGAGTGTTTTATAGGGAATTAAGCTGAATTCGGTCAAAAATTTCTTCAGAAAAAAATTCATTCAAAAAAGTACCGAAAAAATCACATGTTTTTCTTCTTCAAGATACAAAATCCGTGACAACGATTTCTTATTGAAAAATTGAATTTTAACAGTTTTTTAAATGATTATCGTTAAATTTGCTTGAATTAAAGCAAAAAGTATAAAAATAATGGTTTCAGTGGTTATATTTGAAAATAGTGAAGAAATACTCAAAATATGCTTCTTTGGCCGTGAAACGTTGATTTTGAAAATGTTATTAAAAATCGAGGTACATTTTTATTTATTGGTCAATCGAGATGAAATCACTTTTAATGAGTGTTTTATAGGGAATTAAGCTGAATTCTGTCAAAAATTTCTCCAGAAAAAAATAAATTCAAAAAAGTACCGAAAAAATCGCATGTTTTTCTTCTTCAAGATACAAAATCCGTGACAACGATTTCTTATTGAAAAATTTAATTTTAACAGTTTTTTGATTGAATATCGTTACATTTGCTTGAATTAAAGCAAAAGGTATAAAAATAATGGTTTCAGTGAATATATTTGTAAATAGTGAAGAAATACTCAAAATATGCTTCGTTGGCGGTGAAACGTCGATTTTTAAAATGTTATTAAGAATCGAGGTACATTTTTAATAATTGTTCAATCGAGATGAAATCACTTTTAATGAGTGTTTTATAGGGAATTAAGCTGAATTCGGTCAAAAATTTCTCCAGAAAAAAATGTATTCAAAAAAGTACCGAAAAAATCGCATGTTTTTCTTCTTCAAGATACAAAATCCGTGACAACGATTTCTTATTGAAAAATTTAATTTTAACAGTTTTTTGATTGAATATCGTTACATTTGCTTGAATTAAAGCAAAAGGTATAAAAATAATGGTTTCAGTGAATATATTTGTAAATAGTGAAGAAATACTGAAAATATGCTTCGTTGGCGGCGAAACGTCGATTTTTAAAATGTTATTAAAAATCGAGGTACATTTTTAATTATTGTTCAATCGAGATGAAATCACTTTTAATGAGTGTTTTATAGGGAATTAAGCTGAATTCGGTCAAAAATTTCTCCAGAAAAAAATGTATTCAAAAAAGTACCGAAAAAATCGCATGTTTTTCTTCTTCAAGATACAAAATCCGTGACAACGATTTCTTATTGAAAAATTTAATTTTAACAGTTTTTTGATTGAATATCGTTACATTTGCTTGAATTAAAGCAAAAAGTATAAAAATAATGGTTTCAGTGAATATATTTGTAAATAGTGAAGAAATACTCAAAATATGCTTCGTTGGCGGCGAAACGTCGATTTTTAAAATGTTATTAAAAATCGAGGTACATTTTTAATTATTGTTCAATCGAGATGAAATCACTTTTAATGAGTGTTTTATAGGGAATTAAGCTGAATTCGGTCAAACATTTCTCCAGAAAAAATGCATTTAAAAGTGTACCGAAAAAATCGCATGTTTTTTTTTTTTCAAGATACAAAATCCGTGACAACGATTTCTTATTGAAAAATTTAATTTTAACAGTTTTTTGATTGAATATCGTTACATTTGCTTGAATTAAAGCAAAAAGTATAAAAATAATGGTTTCAGTGAACATATTTGAAAATAGTGAAGAAATACTCAAAGTATGCTTCTTTGGCCGTGAAACGTCGATTTTGAAAATGTTATTAAAAATCGAGGTAAATTTTTAATTATTGTTAAATCGAGATGAAATCACTTTCAATGAGTGTTTTATAGGGAATTAAGCTGAATTCGGTCAAAAATTTCTCAAGAAAAAAATGCATTCAAAAGTGTACCGAAAAAATCGCATGTTTTTCTTCTTCAAGATACAAAATCCGTGACAACGATTTCTTATTGAAAAATTGAATTTTAACAGTTTTTTGAATGAATATCGTTACATTTGCTTGAATTAAAGCAAAAAGTATAAAAATAATGGTTTCAGTGGTTATATTTGAAAATAGTGAAGAAATACTCAAAATATGCTTCTTTGGCCGTGAAACGTCGATTTTGAAAATGTTATTAAAAATCGAGGTACATTTTTATTTATTGTTCAATCGAGATGAAATCACTTTTAATGAGTGTTTTATAGGGAATTAAGCTGAATTCGGTCAAAAATTTCTCTAGAAAAAAATGCATTCAAAAGTGTACCGAAAAAATCGCATGTTTTTTTTCTTCAAGATACAAAATCCGTGACAACGATTTCTTATTTAAAATTGAATTTTAACAGTTTGTTGAATGAATATCGTTACATTTGCTTGAATTAACGCAAAAATTACAAAAATAATGGTTTCAGTGGTTATATTTGAAAACAGTGAACAAATACTCAAAATGTTTTTCTTAGGCCGAGTTACGTCGATTTTGAAAATGTTATTAAAAATCGAGGTACATTTTTATTTATTGTTCAATCGAGATGAAATCACTTTTAGTGAGTGTTTTATAGGGAATTAAGCTGAATTCGGTCAAAAATGTCTTCAGAAAAAAATTCATTCAAAAAAGTACCGAAAAAATCGCATGTTTTTCTTCTTCAAGATACAAAATCCGTGACAACGATTTCTTATTGAAAAATTGAATTTTAACAGTTTTTTGAATGATTATCGTTACATTTGCTTGAATTAAAGCAAAAAGTAAAAAAATAATGGTTTCAGTGGTTATATTTGAAAATAGTGAAGAAATACTCAAAATATGCTTCTTTGGCCGTGAAACGTTGATTTTGAAAATGTTATTAAAAATCGAGGTACATTTTTATTTATTGTTCAATCGAGATGAAATCACTTTTAATGAGTGTTTTATAGGGAATTAAGCTGAATTCGGTCAAACATTTCTCCAGAAAAAAATGCATTTAAAAGTGTACCGAAAAAATCGCATGTTTTTTTTTTCAAGATACAAAATCCGTGACAACGATTTCTTATTTAAAATTGAATTTTAACAGTTTGTTGAATGAATATCGTTACATTTGCTTGAATTAACGCAAAAATTACAAAAATAATGGTTTCAGTGGTTATATTTGAAAATAGTGAACAAATACTCAAAATGTTTTTCTTAGGCCGAGTTACGTCGATTTTGAAAATGTTATTAAAAATCGAGGTACATTTTTATTTATTGTTCAATCGAGATGAAATCACTTTTAATGAGTGTTTTATAGGGAATTAAGCTGAATTCGGTCAAAAATTTCTCCAGAAAAAAATGCATTCAAAAGTGTACCGAAAAAATCGCATGTTTTTTTTCTTCAAGATACAAAATCCGTGACAACGATTTCTTATTTAAAATTGAATTTTTAACAGTTTGTTGAATGAATATCGTTACATTTGCTTGAATTAAAGCAAAAAGTATAAAAATAATGGTTTCAGTGGTTATATTTGAAAATAGTGAACAAATACTCAAAATGTTTTTCTTAGGCCGAGTTACGTCGATTTTGAAAATGTTATTAAAAATCGAGGTACATTTTTATTTATTGTTCAATCGAGATGAAATCACTTTTAATGAGTGTTTTATAGGGAATTAAGCTGAATTCGGTCAAAAATTTCTCCAGAAAAAAATTCATTCAAAAAAGTACCGAAAAAATCGCAGGTTTTTCTTCTTCAAGACACAAAATCCGTGAATACGATTTCTTACTGAAAATTGAATTTTAACAGTTTTTTGAATGAATATCGTTACATTGCTTGAATTAAAGCAAAAAGTATAAAAATAATGGTTTCAGTGAACATATTTGAAAATAGTGAAGAAATACTCAAAGTGTGCTTCTTTGGCCGTGAAACGTCGATTTTGGAAATGTTATTAAAAATCGAGGTAAATTTTTAATTATTGTTCAATCGAGATGAAATCACTTTCAAAGAGTGTTTTATAGGGAATTAAGCAGAATTCGGTCAAACATTTCTCCAAAAAAAAATGCATTCAATAGTGTACCGAAAAAATCGCATGTTTTTTTTCTTCAAGATACAATATCCGTGACAACGATTTCTTATTTAAAATTGAATTTTAACAGTTTGTTGAATGAATATCGTTACATTTGCTTGAATTAACGCAAAAATTACAAAAATAATGGTTTCAGTGGTTATATTTGAAAACAGTGAACAAATACTCAAAATGTTTTTCTTAGGCCGAGTTACGTCGATTTTGAAAATGTTATTAAAAATCGAGGTACATTTTTATTTATTGTTCAATCGAGATGAAATCACTTTTAATGAGTGTTTTATAGGGAATTAAGCTGAATTCGGTCAAAAATTTCTCCAGAAAAAAATTCATTCAAAAAAGTACCGAAAAAATCGCAGGTTTTTCTTCTTCAAGACACAAAATCCGTGAATACGATTTCTTACTGAAAATTGAATTTTAACAGTTTTTTGAATGAATATCGTTACGTTGCTTGAATTAAAGCAAAAAGTATAAAAATAATGGTTTCAGTGAACATATTTGAAAATAATGAAGAAATACTCAAAGTATGCTTCTTTGGCCGTGAAACGTCGATTTTGAAAATGTTATTAAAAATCGAGGTAAATTTTTAATTATTGTTCAATCGAGATGAAATCACTTTCAAAGAGTGTTTTATAGGGAATTAAGCTGAATTCGGTCAAACATTTCTCCAAAAAAAAATGCATTCAAAAGTGTACCGAAAAAATCGCATGTTTTTTTTCTTCAAGATACAATATCCGTGACAACGATTTCTTATTTAAAATTGAATTTTAACAGTTTGTTGAATGAATATCGTTACATTTGCTTGAATTAACGCAAAAATTACAAAAATAATGGTTTCAGTGGTTATATTTGAAAACAGTGAACAAATACTCAAAATGTTTTTCTTAGGCCGAGTTACGTCGATTTTGAAAATGTTATTAAAAGTCGAGGTACATTTTTATTTATTGTTCAGTCGAGATGAAATCACTTTTAATGAGTGTTTTATAGGGAATTAAGCTGAATTCGGTCAAAAATTTCTCCAGAAAAAAATGCATTCAAAAGTGTACCGAAAAAATCGCATGTTTTTTTTCTTCAAGATACAAAATCCGTGACAACGATTTCTTATTTAAAATTGAATTTTTAACAGTTTGTTGAATGAATATCGTTACATTTGCTTGAATTAAAGCAAAAAGTATAAAAATAATGGTTTCAGTGGTTATATTTGAAAATAGTGAACAAATACTCAAAATGTTTTTCTTAGGCCGAGTTACGTCGATTTTGAAAATGTTATTAAAAATCGAGGTACATTTTTATTTATTGTTCAATCGAGATGAAATCACTTTTAATGAGTGTTTTATAGGGAATTAAGCTGAATTCGGTCAAAAATTTCTCCAGAAAAAAATTCATTCAAAAAAGTACCGAAAAAATCGCAGGTTTTTCTTCTTCAAGACACAAAATCCGTGAATACGATTTCTTACTGAAAATTGAATTTTAACAGTTTTTTGAATGAATATCGTTACATTGCTTGAATTAAAGCAAAAAGTATAAAAATAATGGTTTCAGTGAACATATTTGAAAATAGTGAAGAAATACTCAAAGTGTGCTTCTTTGGCCGTGAAACGTCGATTTTGGAAATGTTATTAAAAATCGAGGTAAATTTTTAATTATTGTTCAATCGAGATGAAATCACTTTCAAAGAGTGTTTTATAGGGAATTAAGCAGAATTCGGTCAAACATTTCTCCAAAAAAAAATGCATTCAATAGTGTACCGAAAAAATCGCATGTTTTTTTTCTTCAAGATACAATATCCGTGACAACGATTTCTTATTTAAAATTGAATTTTAACAGTTTGTTGAATGAATATCGTTACATTTGCTTGAATTAACGCAAAAATTACAAAAATAATGGTTTCAGTGGTTATATTTGAAAACAGTGAACAAATACTCAAAATGTTTTTCTTAGGCCGAGTTACGTCGATTTTGAAAATGTTATTAAAAATCGAGGTACATTTTTATTTATTGTTCAATCGAGATGAAATCACTTTTAATGAGTGTTTTATAGGGAATTAAGCTGAATTCGGTCAAAAATTTCTCCAGAAAAAAATTCATTCAAAAAAGTACCGAAAAAATCGCAGGTTTTTCTTCTTCAAGACACAAAATCCGTGAATACGATTTCTTACTGAAAATTGAATTTTAACAGTTTTTTGAATGAATATCGTTACGTTGCTTGAATTAAAGCAAAAAGTATAAAAATAATGGTTTCAGTGAACATATTTGAAAATAATGAAGAAATACTCAAAGTATGCTTCTTTGGCCGTGAAACGTCGATTTTGAAAATGTTATTAAAAATCGAGGTAAATTTTTAGTTATTGTTCAATCGAGATGAAATCACTTTCAAAGAGTGTTTTATAGGGAATTAAGCTGAATTCGGTCAAACATTTCTCCAAAAAAAAATGCATTCAAAAGTGTACCGAAAAAATCGCATGTTTTTTTTCTTCAAGATACAATATCCGTGACAACGATTTCTTATTTAAAATTGAATTTTAACAGTTTGTTGAATGAATATCGTTACATTTGCTTGAATTAACGCAAAAATTACAAAAATAATGGTTTCAGTGGTTATATTTGAAAACAGTGAACAAATACTCAAAATGTTTTTCTTAGGCCGAGTTACGTCGATTTTGAAAATGTTATTAAAAGTCGAGGTACATTTTTATTTATTGTTCAGTCGAGATGAAATCACTTTTAATGAGTGTTTTATAGGGAATTAAGCTGAATTCGGTCAAAAATTTCTCCGGAAAAAAATTCATTCAAAAAAGTACCGAAAAAATCGCAGGTTTTTCTTCTTCAAGACACAAAATCCGTGAATACGATTTCTTATTGAAAATTGAATTTTAACAGTTTTTTGAATGAATATCGTTACATTGCTTGAATTAAAGCAAAAAGTATAAAAATAATGGTTTCAATGAATATATTTGAAAATAGTGAAGAAATACTCAAAGTATGCTTCTTTGGCCGTGAAACGTCGATTTTGAAAATGTTATTAAAAATCGAGGTACATTTTTATTTATTGTTCAATCGAGATGAAATCACTTTTAATGAGTGTTTTATAGGGAATTAAGCTGAATTCGGTCAAAAATTTCTTCAGAAAAAAATTCATTCAAAAAAGTACCAAAAAATAGCATGTTTTTCTTCTTCAAGATACAAAATCCGTGACAACGATTTCTTATTGAAAATTGAATTTGAACAGTTTTTTGAATGAATATCGTTACATTGCTTGAATTAAAGCAAAAAGTATAAAAATAATGGTTTCAGTGAACATATTTGAAAATAGTGAAGAAATACTCAAAGTGTGCTTCTTTGGCCGTGAAACGTCGATTTTGAAAATGTTATTAAAAATCGAGGTAAATTTTTAATTATTGTTCAATCGAGATGAAATCACTTTCAAAGAGTGTTTTATAGGGAATTAAGCAGAATTCGGTCAAACATTTCTCCAAAAAAAAATGCATTCAATAGTGTACCGAAAAAATCGCATGTTTTTTTTCTTCAAGATACAATATCCGTGACAACGATTTCTTATTTAAAATTGAATTTTAACAGTTTGTTGAATGAATATCGTTACATTTGCTTGAATTAACGCAAAAATTACAAAAATAATGGTTTCAGTGGTTATATTTGAAAACAGTGAACAAATACTCAAAATGTTTTTCTTAGGCCGAGTTACGTCGATTTTGAAAATGTTATTAAAAATCGAGGTACATTTTTATTTATTGTTCAATCGAGATGAAATCACTTTTAATGAGTGTTTTATAGGGAATTAAGCTGAATTCGGTCAAAAATTTCTCCAGAAAAAAATTCATTCAAAAAAGTACCGAAAAAATCGCAGGTTTTTCTTCTTCAAGACACAAAATCCGTGAATACGATTTCTTACTGAAAATTGAATTTTAACAGTTTTTTGAATGAATATCGTTACATTGCTTGAATTAAAGCAAAAAGTATAAAAATAATGGTTTCAGTGAACATATTTGAAAATAATGAAGAAATACTCAAAGTATGCTTCTTTGGCCGTGAAACGTCGATTTTGAAAATGTTATTAAAAATCGAGGTAAATTTTTAATTATTGTTCAATCGAGATGAAATCACTTTCAAAGAGTGTTTTATAGGGAATTAAGCTGAATTCGGTCAAACATTTCTCCAAAAAAAAATGCATTCAAAAGTGTACCGAAAAAATCGCATGTTTTTTTTCTTCAAGATACAATATCCGTGACAACGATTTCTTATTTAAAATTGAATTTTAACAGTTTGTTGAATGAATATCGTTACATTTGCTTGAATTAACGCAAAAATTACAAAAATAATGGTTTCAGTGGTTATATTTGAAAACAGTGAACAAATACTCAAAATGTTTTTCTTAGGCCGAGTTACGTCGATTTTGAAAATGTTATTAAAAATCGAGGTACATTTTTATTTATTGTTCAGTCGAGATGAAATCACTTTTAATGAGTGTTTTATAGGGAATTAAGCTAAATTCGGTCAAAAATTTCTCCAGAAAAAAATTCATTCAAAAAAGTACCGAAAAAATCGCAGGTTTTTCTTCTTCAAGACACAAAATCCGTGAATACGATTTCTTATTGAAAAATTTAATTTTAACAGTTTTTTGATTGAATATCGTTACATTTGCTTGAATTAAAGCAAAAAGTATAAAAATAATGCTTTCAGTGAACATATTTGAAAATAGTGAAGAAATACTCAAAGTATGCCTCTTTGGCCGTGAAACGTCGATTTTGAAAATGTTATTAAAAATCGAGGTAAATTTTTAATTATTGTTCAATCGAGATGAAATCACTTTCAATGAGTGTTTTATAGGGAATTAAGCTGAATTCGGTCAAACATTTCTCCAGAAAAAAATTCATTCAAAAAAGTACCGAAAAAATCGCAGGTTTTTCTTCTTCAAGACACAAAATCCGTGAATACGATTTCTTATTGAAAATTGAATTTTAACAGTTTTTTGAATGAATATCGTTACATTGCTTGAATTAAAGCAAAAAGTATAAAAATAATGGTTTCAGTGAACATATTTGAAAATAGTGAAGAAATACTCAAAGTATGCTTCTTTGGCCGTGAAACTTCGATTTTGAAAATGTTATTAAAAATCGAGGTAAATTTTTAATTATTGTTCAATCGAGATGAAATCACTTTCAAAGAGTGTTTTATAGGGAATTAAGCTGAATTCGGTCAAACATTTCTCCAAAAAAAAATGCATTCAAAAGTGTACCGAAAAAATCGCATGTTTTTTTTCTTCAAGATACAATATCCGTGACAACGATTTCTTATTTAAAATTGAATTTTAACAGTTTGTTGAATGATTATCGTTACATTTGCTTGAATTAAAGCAAAAAGTATAAAAATAATGGTTTCAGTGGTTATATTTGAAAATAGTGAAGAAATACTCAAAATATGCTTCTTTGGCCGTGAAACGTCGATTTTGAAAATGTTATTAAAAATCGAGGTACATTTTTAATTATTGTTCAATCGAGATGAAATCACTTTCAATGAGTGTTTTATAGGGAATTAAGCTGAATTCGGTCAAAAATTTCTCCAGAAAAAAATGCATTCAAAAAAGTACCGAAAAAATCGCATGTTTTTCTTCTTCAAGATACAAAATCCGTGACAACGATTTCTTATTGAAAAATTTAATTTTAACAGTTTTTTGATTGAATATCGTTACATTTGCTTGAATTAAAGCAAAAAGTATAAAAATAATGGTTTCAGTGTGGATAATCTTTGACTTTTTACTTCACACCTGAGACCTCGAACCACCAACCTTTCAGCCGAACGCGCTAACAATTGAGCCACGGAAGCTCAGAAAATAAATGGTTATCACGTATTATGGAAAAAGTTTGACTTTTCACGCTACATCTGAGACGTCACAACACCGCTCCCGGATGGGCTCGAACCACCAACCTTTCGGTTAACAGCCGAACGCGCTAACCATTGCGCCACGGACGCCCAAAAATTAAATGGTCGTCAGGTATTGTGGGAAAATTTGGGTTTTTACGTTACATTAGAGATCCCACAACACCGCTCCCGGGTGGGCTCGAACCACCAACCTTTCGATTAATAGCTGGACGCGCTAATTATTGCGCCACGGAAGCCCAAAAATTAAATGTTCGTCAGGTATTGTGGAAAAACTCTGACATTTTACGTTACATCTGAGACGTCACAACACTTCTCCCGGATGGGCTCGAACCACCAACCTATTGGTTAACAGCCGAACGCGCTAACCAGTGAGCCACAGAAGCTCAGAAATTAAATGGTTGTTAGGTATTGTGGATAAGTTATGACTTTTTACGTTACATCTGAGACCCTACAGCACCTCTCCAAGGTGGGCTCGAACCACCAACCTTTCGGTCAACAGCCGAACGCGCTAACCATTGCGCCAAGGAAGCCCAAAAATTAAATGGTAGTCAGGTATTGTGGAAAAACTTTGGCTTTCTACGTTACATTTGAGATCCCACAACACCGCTCCCGGGTGGGCTCGAACCACCAACCTTTCGATTAATAGCTGGACGCGCTAATTATTGCGCCACGGAAGCCCAAAAATTAAATGTTCGTCAGGTATTGTGGAAAAACTCTGACATTTTACGTAACATTTGAGACGTCACAACACGGCTCCCGGATGGGCTCGAACCACCAACCTTTCGGTTAACAGCCGAACGCGCTAACCATAGCGCAACGGAAGCCCAAAAATTAAATATTCGTCAGGTATTGAGGTAAAACTTTGACTTTTTACTTCACATCTGAGACCACGCAACACCGCTCCCGGATGGGCTCGAACCACCAACCTTTCGATTAACAGCTGAACGCGTTAACCATTGCGCCACGGAAGCCCAAAAATTAAATGCTCGTCAGGTATTGAGGTAAAACTTTGACTTTTTACTTCACATCTGAGACCACACAACACCGCTCCCGGATGGGCTCGAACCACCAACCTTTCGATTAACAGCTGAACGCGCTAACCATTGCGCCACGGAAGCCCAAAAATTAAATGCTCGTCAGGTATTGTGGAAAAACTCTGACATTTTACGTTACATCTGAGACGTCACAACACTTCTCCCGGATGGGCTCGAACCACCAACCTATTGGTTAACAGCCGAACGCGCTAACCAGTGAGCCACAGAAGCTCAGAAATTAAATGGTTGTTAGGTATTGTGGATAAGTTATGACTTTTTACGTTACATCTGAGACCCTACAGCACCTCTCCAAGGTGGGCTCGAACCACTAACCTTTCGGTCAACAGCCGAACGCGCTAACCATTGCGCCAAGGAAGCCCAAAAATTAAATGGTAGTCAGGTATTGTGGAAAAACTTTGGCTTTCTACGTTACATTTGAGATCCCACAACACCGCTCCCGGGTGGGCTCGAACCACCAACCTTTCGATTAATAGCTGGACGCGCTAATTATTGCTCCACGGAAGCCCAAAAATTAAATGTTCGTCAGGTATTGTGGAAAAACTCTGACATTTTACGTAACATTTGAGACGTCACAACACGGCTCCCGGATGGGCTCGAACCACCAACCTTTCGGTTAACAGCCGAACGCGCTAACCATTGCGCCACGGACGCCCAAAACTTAAATGGTCGTCAGGTATTGTGGAAGAACTTTGGCTTTTTACGTTACATTAGAGATCCAACAACAACGCTCCCGGGTGGGCTCGAACCACCAACCTTTCGGTTAACAGCCGAACGCGCTAACCATTGCGCCAAGGAAGCCCAAAAATTAAATGGTAGTCAGGTATTGTGGAAAAACTTTGGCTTTCTACGTTACATTTGAGATCCCACAACACGGCTCCCGGATGGGCTCGAACCACCAACCATTCGGTTAACAGCCGAACGCGCTAACCATTGCGCCACGGACGCCCAAAAATTAAATGGTCGTCAGGTATTGTGGAAGAACTTTGGCTTTTTACGTTACATTAGAGATCCAACAACAACGCTCCCGGGTGGGCTCGAACCACCAACCTTTCGGTTAACAGCCGAACGCGCTAACCATTGCGCAACGGAAGCCCAAATATTAAAAGGTCGTCAGTTATTGTGGAAAATCCTTGACTTTTTACGTCACATTTGCGACCTCACAACACCGGTCCCGGGAGGGCTCAAACCACCAGTCTTTTGAATAACAGCTGAACGCGCTAACCATTGCGCCACGGAAGCCCAAAATTTAAATGGTCGTCAGGTGCTGTGGAAAAACTATGACATTTTACGTTACATCTGAGACCTCACAACACCGCTCCCGGATGGGCTCGAACCACCAACCTGTTGGTTATCAGCCGAACGCGCTAACCATTGAGCCACGGAAGCTCAGTAATTAATTGGTTGTCAGGTATTGTGGAGAAACTCTGACTTTTTACATTATATCTGAGACCCCACAAAACGCTCCCGGAGGGGTTCGAACCACCAACCTTTTGAATAACAGCTGAGCGCACTAACCATTGCGCCACGGAAGCCCAAAAATTAAATGTCCGTCAGGTATTGTGGAAAAACTCTGACTTTTCACGTTACATCTGAGACACCACAAAACGCTCCCGGATGGGCTCGAACCACCAAACTTTCGGTTCGTCAGTTATTGTGGAAAACGTTTGACTTTTTACGTTACATCTGAGGCCTCACAACACCGCTCCCGGATGGGCTCGAACCACCAACCTTTCGATTAACAGCTGAACGCGCTAACCATTGCGCCACTGAAGCCCAAAAATTAAATGCTCGTCAAGTATTGTGGAAAAACTCTGACATTTTACGTTACATCTGAGACGTCACAACACCGCTCCCGGGAGGGCTCGAACCACCAACCTATTGGTTAACAGCCGAACGCTCTAACCATTGAGCCACGGAAGCCCAAAAATTAAATGTTCGTCAGGTATTGTGGAAAAACTCTGACATTTTACGTTACATCTGAGACGTCACAACACTTCTCCCGGATGGGCTCGAACCACCAACCTATTGCTTAACAGCTGAACGCGCTAACCATTGAGCCACGGAAGCCCAAAAATTAAATGTTCGTCAGGTATTGTGGAAAAACTCTGACATTTTACGTTACATCTGAGACGTCACAACACTTCTCCCGGATGGACTCGAACCACCAACCTATTAGTTAACAGCCGAACGCGCTAACCATTGAGCCACGGAAGCTCAGAAAATAAATGGTTATCATGTATTACGGAAAAAGTTTGACTTTTCACGCTACATCTGAGACCTCACAACACCGCTCCCGGATGGGCTCGAACCACCAACCATTCGGTTAACAGCCGAACGCGCTAACCATTGCGCCACGGACGCCCAAAAATTAAATGGTCGTCAGGTATTGAGGTGAAACTTTGACTTTTCAAATCTGAGACCTCACAACACCGCTCCCGGGTGGGCTCGAACCACCAACCTATTGGTTAACAGCCGAACGCGCTAACAATTGAGCCACGGAAGCTCGGAAAATAAATGGTTATCACGTATTATGGAAAAAGTTTGACTTTTCACGCTACATCTGAGACCTCACAACACCGCTCCCGGATGGGCTCGAACCACCAACCTTTCGATTAACAGCCGAACGCGCTAACCATTGCGCAACGGAAGCCCAAATATTAAAAGGTCGTCAGTTATTGTGGAAAATCCTTGACTTTTTACGTCACATTTGCGACCTCACAACACCGGTCCCGGGAGGGCTCAAACCACCAGTCTTTTGAATAACAGCTGAACGCGCTAACCATTGCGCCACGGAAGCCCAAAATTTAAATGGTCGTCAGGTGCTGTGGAAAAACTATGACATTTTACGTTACATCTGAGACCTCACAACACCGCTCCCGGATGGGCTCGAACCACCAACCTATTGGTTATCAGCCGAACGCGCTAACCATTGAGCCACGGAAGCTCAGTAATTAATTGGTTGTCAGGTATTGTGGAGAAACTCTGACTTTTTACATTATATCTGAGACCCCACAAAACGCTCCCGGAGGGGCTCGAACCACCAACCTTTTGAATAACAGCTGAGCGCACTAACCATTGCGCAACGGAAGCCCAAAAATTAAATGTCCGTCAGGTATTGTGGAAAAACTCTGACTTTTCACGTTACATCTGAGACACCACAAAACGCTCCCGGATGGGCTCGAACCACCAAACTTTCGGTTCGTCAGTTATTGTGGAAAACGTTTGACTTTTTACGTTACATCTGAGGCCTCACAACACCGCTCCCGGATGGGCTCGAACCACCAACCTTTCGATTAACAGCTGAACGCGCTAACCATTGCGCCACTGAAGCCCAAAAATTAAATGCTCGTCAAGTATTGTGGAAAAACTCTGACATTTTACGTTACATCTGAGACGTCACAACACCGCTCCCGGGAGGGCTCGAACCACCAACCTATTGGTTAACAGCCGAACGCTCTAACCATTGAGCCACGGAAGCCCAAAAATTAAATGTTCGTCAGGTATTGTGGAAAAACTCTGACATTTTACGTTACATCTGAGACGTCACAACACTTCTCCCGGATGGGCTCGAACCACCAACCTATTGCTTAACAGCTGAACGCGCTAACCATTGAGCCACGGAAGCCCAAAAATTAAATGTTCGTCAGGTATTGTGGAAAAACTCTGACATTTTACGTTACATCTGAGACGTCACAACACTTCTCCCGGATGGACTCGAACCACCAACCTATTAGTTAACAGCCGAACGCGCTAACCATTGAGCCACGGAAGCTCAGAAAATAAATGGTTATCATGTATTACGGAAAAAGTTTGACTTTTCACGCTACATCTGAGACCTCACAACACCGCTCCCGGATGGGCTCGAACCACCAACCTTTCGGTTAACAGCCGAACGCGCTAACCATTGCGCCACGGACGCCCAAAAATTAAATGGTCGTCAGGTATTGAGGTGAAACTTTGACTTTTCACATCTGAGACCTCACAACACCGCTCCCAGGTGGGCTCGAACCACCAACCTATTGGTTAACAGCCGAACGCGCTAACAATTGAGCCACGGAAGCTCGGAAAATAAATGGTTATCACGTATTATGGAAAAAGTTTGACTTTTCACGCTACATCTGAGACCTCACAACACCGCTCCCGGATGGGCTCGAACCACCAACCTTTCGATTAACAGCCGAACGCGCTAACCATTGCGCAACGGAAGCCCAAATATTAAAAGGTCGTCAGGTATTGTGGAAAATCCTTGACTTTTTACGTCACATCTGAGACCTCACAACACCGCTCCCGGGAGGGCTCAAACCACCAGTCTTTTGAATAACAGCTGAACGCGCTAACCATTGCGCCACGGAAGCCCAAAATTTAAATGGTCGTCAGGTGCTGTGGAAAAACTATGACATTTTACGTTACATCTGAGACCTCACAACACCGCTCCCGGATGGGCTCGAATCACCAACCCATTGGTTAACAGCCGAACGCGCTAACCATTGAGCCACGGAAGCTCAGTAATTAAATGGTTGTCAGGTATTGTGGAGAAACTCTGACTTTTTACGTTACATCTGAGACCCCACAAAACGCTCCCGGAGGGGCTCGAACCACCAACCTTTTGAATAACAGCTGAGCGCACTAACCATTGCGCCACGTAAGCCCAAATATTAAATGGTCGTCAGGTATTGTGGAAAAACTATGACATTTTACGTTACATCTGAGACCTCACAACACCGCTTTCGGGTGGGCTCGAACCACCAACCTTTCGGTTAACAGCCGAACGCGCTAACCATTGCGCCACGGAAGCCCAAATATTAAATGGTCGTCAGGTATTGTGGAAAAACCTCGACTTTTTACGTTACATCTGAGACGTCACAACACTTCTCCCGGATAGGCTCGAAAAACCAACCAATTGGTTAACAGCCGAACGCGCTAACCATTGAGCCACAGAAGCTCAGAAATTAAATGGTTGTTAGGTTTTGTGGATAAGTTATGACTTTTTACGTTACATCTGAGACCCTACAACACCTCTCCCAGGTGGGCTCGAACCACCATCCTTTCGGTTAACAGCCGAACGCGCTAACCATTGCGCCAAAAATGAAATGGTCGTCAGGTATTGTGGAAAAACTTTGGCTATTTACGTTACATTTGAGATCCCAAAACACCGCTCCCGGGTGGGCTCGAACCACCAACCTTTTGCTTAACAGCCGAACGCGCTAACCATTGAGCCACGGAAGCTCAGAAAATAAATGGTTATCACGTATTATGGAAAAAGTTTGACTTTTCACGCTACATCTGAGACCTCACAACACCGCTCCCGGATGGGCTCGAACCACCAACCTTTCGATTAACAGCCGAACGCGCTAACATTGAGCCACGGAAGCCCAAAAATTAAATGTTCGTCAGGACAATAAATAAAAATGTACCTCGATTTTTAATAACATTTTCAAAATCGACGTTTCACGGCCAAAGAAGCATATTTTGAGTATTTCTTCACTATTTTCAAATATAACCACTGAAACCATTATTTTTATACTTTTTGCTTTAATTCAAGCAATGTAACGATATTCATTCAAAAAACTGTTAAAATTCAATTTTCAATAAGAAATCGTATTCACAGATTTTGTGTCTTGAAGAAGAAAAACCTTCGATTTTTTCGGTACTTTTTTGAATGCATTTTTTTCTGGAGAAATTTTTGACCGAATTCAGCTTAATTCCCTATAAAACACTAATTAAAAGTGATTTCATCTCCAGAAAAAAAAATTTCTCCAGAAAAAAAAGCATTCAAAAAAGTACCGAAAAAATCGCAGGTTTTTCTTCTTCAAGACACAAAATCCGTGAATACGATTTCTTATTGAAAATTGAATTTTAACAGTTTTTTGAATGAATATCGTTACATTTGCTTGAATTAAAGCAAAAAGTATAAAAATAATGGTTTCAGTGGTTATATTTGAAAATAGTGAAGAAATACTCAAAATATGCTACTTTGGCCGTGAAACGTCGATTTTTAAAATGTTATTAAAAATCGAGGTACATTTTTAATTATTGTTCAATCGAGATGAAATCACTTTTAATGAGTGTTTTATAGGGAATTAAGCTGAATTCGGTCAAACATTTCTCCAGAAAAAAATGCATTTAAAAGTGTACCGAAAAAATCGCATGTTTTTTTTTCAAGATACAAAATCCGTGACAACGATTTCTTATTTAAAATTGAATTTTAACAGTTTGTTGAATGAATATCGTTACATTTGCTTGAATTAACGCAAAAATTACAAAAATAATGGTTTCAGTGGTTATATTTGAAAATAGTGAACAAATACTCAAAATGTTTTTCTTAGGCCGAGTTACGTCGATTTTGAAAATGTTATTAAAAATCGAGGTACATTTTTATTTATTGTTCAATCGAGATGAAATCACTTTTAATGAGTGTTTTATAGGGAATTAAGCTGAATTCGGTCAAAAATTTCTCCAGAAAAAAATTCATTCAAAAAAGTACCGAAAAAATCGCAGGTTTTTCTTCTTCAAGACACAAAATCCGTGAATACGATTTCTTATTGAAAAATTTAATTTTAACAGTTTTTTGATTGAATATCGTTACATTTGCTTGAATTAAAGCAAAAAGTATAAAAATAATGGTTTCAGTGAATATATTTGTAAATAGTGAAGAAATACTCAAAATATGCTTCGTTGGCGGCGAAACGTCGATTTTTAAAATGTTATTAAAAATCGAGGTACATTTTTATTTATTGTTCAATCGAGATGAAATCACTTTTAATGAGTGTTTTATAGGGAATTAAGCTGAATTCGGTCAAAAATTTCTCCAGAAAAAAATGCATTCAAAAGTGTACCGAAAAAATCGCATGTTTTTTTTCTTCAAGATACAAAATCCGTGACAACGATTTCTTATTTAAAATTGAATTTTAACAGTTTGTTGAATGAATATCGTTACATTTGCTTGAATTAACGCAAAAATTACAAAAATAATGGTTTCAGTGGTAATATTTGAAAACAGTGAACAAATACTCAAAATGTTTTTCTTAGGCCGAGTTACGTCGATTTTGAAAATGTTATTAAAAATCGAGGTACATTTTTATTTATTGTTCAATCGAGATGAAATCACTTTTAATGAGTGTTTTATAGGGATTTAAGCTGAATTCGGTCAAAAATTTCTTCAGAAAAAAATTCATTCAAAAAAGTACCGAAAAAATCGCATGTTTTTCTTCTTCAAGATACAAAATCCGTGACAACGATTTCTTATTGAAAAATTTAATTTTAACAGTTTTTTGATTGAATATCGTTACATTTGCTTGAATTAAAGCAAAAGGTATAAAAATAATGGTTTCAGTGAATATATTTGTAAATAGTGAAGAAATACTCAAAATATGCTTCGTTGGCGGTGAAACGTCGATTTTTAAAATGTTATTAAGAATCGAGGTACATTTTTAATAATTGTTCAATCGAGATGAAATCACTTTTAATGAGTGTTTTATAGGGAATTAAGCTGAATTCGGTCAAACATTTCTCCAGAAAAAAATGCATTTAAAAGTGTACCGAAAAAATCGCATGTTTTTTTTCAAGATACAAAATCCGTGACAACGATTTCTTATTGAAAAATTGAATTTTAACAGTTTTTTGATTGAATATCGTTACATTTGCTTGAATTAAAGCAAAAGGTATAAAAATAATGGTTTCAGTGAATATATTTGTAAATAGTGAAGAAATACTCAAAATATGCTTCGTTGGCGGTGAAACGTCGATTTTTAAAATGTTATTAAGAATCGAGGTACATTTTTAATAATTGTTCAATCGAGATGAAATCACTTTTAATGAGTGTTTTATAGGGAATTAAGCTGAATTCGGTCAAACATTTCTCCAGAAAAAAATGCATTTAAAAGTGTACCGAAAAAATCGCATGTTTTTTTTCAAGATACAAAATCCGTGACAACGATTTCTTATTGAAAAATTGAATTTTAACAGTTTTTTGATTGAATATCGTTACATTTGCTTGAATTAAAGCAAAAAGTATAAAAATAATGGTTTCAGTGAACATATTTGAAAATAGTGAAGAAATACTCAAAGTATGCTTCTTTGGCCGTGAAACGTCGATTTTGAAAATGTTATTAAAAATCGAGGTAAATTTTTAATTATTGTTCAATCGAGATGAAATCATTTTCAAAGAGTGTTTTATAGGGAATTAAGCTGAATTCGGTCAAACATTTCTCCAAAAAAAAATGCATTCAAAAGTGTACCGAAAAAATCGCATGTTTTTTTTCTTCAAGATACAATATCCGTGACAACGATTTCTTATTTAAAATTGAATTTTAACAGTTTGTTGAATGATTATCGTTACATTTGCTTGAATTAAAGCAAAAAGTATAAAAATAATGGTTTCAGTGGTTATATTTGAAAATAGTGAAGAAATACTCAAAATATGCTTCTTTGGCCGTGAAACGTCGATTTTGAAAATGTTATTAAAAATCGAGGTACATTTTTATTTATTGTTCAATCGAGATGAAATCACTTTTAATGAGTGTTTTATAGGGAATTAAGCTGAATTCGGTCAAAAATTTCTCCAGAAAAAAATGCATTCAAAAAAGTACCGAAAAAATCGCATGTTTTTCTTCTTCAAGATACAAAATCCGTGACAACGATTTCTTATTGAAAAATTTAATTTTAACAGTTTTTTGATTGAATATCGTTACATTTGCTTGAATTAAAGCAAAAAGTATAAAAATAATGGTTTCAGTGTGGATAAACTTTGGGTTTTTACGTTACATTAGAGATCCCACAACACCGCTCCCGGGTGGGCTCGAACCACCAACCTTTCGGTTAACAGCCGAACGCGCTAACCATTGCGCAACGGAAGCCCAAATATTAAATGGTCGTCAGGTATTGTGGGAAAATTTGGGTTTTTACGTTACATTAGAGATCCCACAACACCGCTCCCGGGTTGGCTCGAACCACCAACCTATTGGTTAACAGCCGAACGCGCTAACAATTGAGCCACGGAAGCTCAGAAAATAAATGGTTATCACGTATTATGGAAAAAGTTTGACTTTTCACGCTACATCTGAGACCTCACAACACCGCTCCCGGATGGCCTCGAACCACCAACCTTTCGATTAACAGCCGAACGCGCTAACCATTGAGCCACGGAAGCCCAAAAATTAAATGTTCGTCAGGTATTGTGGAAAAACTCTGACATTTTACGTTACATCTGAGACGTCACAACACCGCTCCCGGGAGGGCCCGAACCACCAACCTATTGGTTAACAGCCGAACGCTCTAACCATTGAGCCACGGAAGCCCAAAAATTAAATGTTCGTCAGGTATTGTGGAAAAACTGACATTTTACGTTACATCTGAGACGTCACAACACTTCTCCCGGATGGGCTCGAACCACCAACCTATTGGTTAACAGCCGAACGCGCTAACCAGTGAGCCACAGAAGCTCAGAAATTAAATGGTTGTTAGGTATTGTGGATAAGTTATGACTTTTTAAGTTACATCTGAGACCCTACAACACCTCTCCCAGGTGGGCTCGAACCACCAACCTTTCGGTCAACAGCCGAACGCGCTAACCATAGCGCAACGGAAGCCCAAATATTAAATGGTCGTCCGGTATTGAGGTAAAACTTTGACTTTTTACTTCACACCTGAGACCTCACAACACCGCTCCAGGATGGGCTCGAACCACCAACCTATTGGTTAACAGCCGAACGCGCTAACAATTGAGCCACGGAAGCTCAGAAAATAAATGGTTATCACGTATTATGGAAAAAGTTTGACTTTTCACGCTACATCTGAGACCTCACAACACCGCTCCCGGATGGGCTCGAACCACTGACCTTTCGATTAACAGCCGAACGCGCTAACCATTTAGCCACGGAAGCCCAAAAATCAAATGTTCGTCAGGTATTGTGGAAAAACTCTGACATTTTACGTTACATCTGAGACGTCACAACACCTCTCCCGGATGGGCTCGAACCACCAACCTATTGGTTAACAGCCGAACGCGCTAACCATTGCGCCACTGAAGCCCAAAAATTAAATTTTCGTCAGGTATTGAGGAAAAACTTTGACTTTTTACTTCACATCTGAGACCTCACAACACCGCTCCCGGATGGGCTCGAACCACCAACCTTTCGGTTAACAGCCGAACGCGCTAACCATTCGCCACGGACGCCCAAAAATTAAATGGTCGTCAGGTATTGTGGAAAAACTTTGGCTATTTACGTTACATTTGAGATCCAAAAACACCGCTCCCGGGTGGGCTCGAACCACCAACCTTTCGGTTAACAGCTGAACGCGCTGACCATTGCGCCACTGAAGCCCAAAAATTAAATTTTCGTCAGGTATTGAGGTAAAACTTTGACTTTTTACTTCACATCTGAGACCACAAAACACCGCTCCCGGATGGGCTCGAACCACCAACCTTTCGGTTAACAGCCGAACGCGCTAACAATTGAGCCACGGAAGCTCAGAAAATAAATGGTTATCACGTATTATGGAAAAAGTTTGACTTTTCACGCTACATCTGAGACCTCACAACACCGCTCCCGGATGGCCTCGAACCACCAACCTTTCGATTAACAGCCGAACGCGCTAACCATTGAGCCACGGAAGCCCAAAAATTAAATGTTCGTCAGGTATTGTGGAAAAACTCTGACATTTTACGTTACATCTGAGACGTCACAACACCGCTCCCGGGAGGGCCCGAACCACCAACCTATTGGTTAACAGCCGAACGCTCTAACCATTGAGCCACGGAAGCCCAAAAATTAAATGTTCGTCAGGTATTGTGGAAAAACTCTGACATTTTACGTTACATCTGAGACGTCACAACACAAATTTTGGGCTTCCGTGGCGCAATGGTTAGCGCGTTCAGCTGTTATTCAAAAGACTGGTGGTTTGAGCCCTCCCGGGACCGGTGTTGTGAGGTCGCAAATGTGACGTAAAAAGTCAAGGATTTTCCACAATAACTGACGACCTTTTAATATTTGGGCTTCCGTTGCGCAATGGTTAGCGCGTTCGGCTGTTAACCGAAAGGTTGGTGGTTCGAGCCCACCCGGGAGCGTTGTTGTTGGATCTCTAATGTAACGTAAAAAGCCAAAGTTCTTCCACAATACCTGACGACCATTTAATTTTTGGGCGTCCGTGGCGCAATGGTTAGCGCGTTCGGCTGTTAACCGAAAGGTTGGTGGTTCGAGCCCATCCGGGAGCCGTGTTGTGACGTCTCAAATGTTACGTAAAATGTCAGAGTTTTTCCACAATACCTGACGAACATTTAATTTTTGGGCTTCCGTGGAGCAATAATTAGCGCGTCCAGCTATTAATCGAAAGGTTGGTGGTTCGAGCCCACCCGGGAGCGGTGTTGTGGGATCTCAAATGTAACGTAGAAAGCCAAAGTTTTTCCACAATACCTGACTACCATTTAATTTTTGGGCTTCCTTGGCGCAATGGTTAGCGCGTTCGGCTGTTGACCGAAAGGTTGGTGGTTCGAGCCCACCTTGGAGAGGTGCTGTAGGGTCTCAGATGTAACGTAAAAAGTCATAACTTATCCACAATACCTAACAACCATTTAATTTCTGAGCTTCTGTGGCTCACTGGTTAGCGCGTTCGGCTGTTAACCAATAGGTTGGTGGTTCGAGCCCATCCGGGAGAAGTGTTGTGACGTCTCAGATGTAACGTAAAATGTCAGAGTTTTTCCACAATACCTGACGAGCATTTAATTTTTGGGCTTCCGTGGCGCAATGGTTAGCGCGTTCAGCTGTTAATCGAAAGGTTGGTGGTTCGAGCCCATCCGGGAGCGGTGTTGTGTGGTCTCAGATGTGAAGTAAAAAGTCAAAGTTTTACCTCAATACCTGACGAGCATTTAATTTTTGGGCTTCCGTGGCGCAATGGTTAGCGCGTTCAGCTGTTAATCGAAAGGTTGGTGGTTCGAGCCCATCCGGGAGCGGTGTTGCGTTGTCTCAGATGTGAAGTAAAAAGTCAAAGTTTTACCTCAATACCTGACGAAAATTTTATTTTTGGGCTTCCGTTGCGCTATGGTTAGCGCGTTCGGCTGTTAACCGAAAGGTTGGTGGTTCGAGCCCATCCGGGAGCCGTGTTGTGACGTCTCAAATGTTACGTAAAATGTCAGAGTTTTTCCACAATACCTGACGAACATTTAAATTTTGGGCTTCCGTGGCGCAATAATTAGCGCGTCCAGCTATTAATCGAAAGGTTGGTGGTTCGAGCCCACCCGGGAGCGGTGTTGTGGGATCTCAAATGTAACGTAGAAAGCCAAAGTTTTTCCACAATACCTGACTACCATTTAATTTTTGGGCTTCCTTGGCGCAATGGTTAGCGCGTTCGGCTGATGACCGAAAGGTTGGTGGTTCGAGCCCACCTTGGAGAGGTGCTGTAGGGTCTCAGATGTAACGTAAAAAGTCATAACTTATCCACAATACCTAACAACCATTTAATTTCTGAGCTTCTGTGGCTCACTGGTTAGCGCGTTCGGCTGTTAACCAATAGGTTGGTGGTTCGAGCCCATCCGGGAGAAGTGTTGTGACGTCTCAGATGTAACGTAAAATGTCAGAGTTTTTCCACAATACCTGACAAGCATTTAATTTTTGGGCTTCCGTGGCGCAATGGTTAGCGCGTTGAGCTGTTAATCGAAAGGTTGGTGGTTCGAGCCCATCCGGGAGCGGTGTTGTGTGGTCTCAGATGTGAAGTAAAAAGTCAAATTTTACCTCAATACCTGACGAAAATTTAATTTTTGGGCTTCAGTGGCGCAATGGTCAGCGCGTTCAGCTGTTAACCAATAGGTTGGTGGTTCGAGCCCACCCGGGAGCGGTGTTTTGGGATCTCAAATGTAACGTAAATAGCCAAAGTTTTTCCACAATTCCTGACGACCATTTAATTTTTGGGCGTCCGTGGCGCAATGGTTAGCGCGTTCGGCTGTTAACCGAAAGGTTGGTGGTTCGAGCCCATCCGGGAGCGGTGCTGTGAGGTCTCAGATGTGAAGTAAAAAGTCAAAGTTTTACCTCAATACCTGACGACCATTTAATATTTGGGCTTCCGTTGCGCTATGGTTAGCGCGTTCGGCTGTTAACCGAAAGGTTGGTGGTTCGAGCGTACCCGGGAGCGGTGTTGTGATGTCTCAGATGTGACGTAAAAAGTCGAGGTTTTTCCACAATACCTGACGACCATTTAATATTTGGGCTGCCGTGGCGCAATGGTTAGCGCGTTCAGCAGTTAACCGAAAGGTTGGTGGTTCGAGCCCATCCGGGAGCGGTGTTGTGTGGTCTCAGATGTCAAGTAAAAAGTCAAAGTTTTACCTCAATACCTGACGAAAATTTAATTTTTGGGCTTCAGTGGCGCAATGGTCAGCGCGTTCAGCTGTTAACCAATAGGTTGGTGGTTCGAGCCCACCCGGGAGCGGTGTTTTGGGATCTCAAATGTAACGCAAATAGCCAAAGTTTTTCCACAATACCTGACGACCATTTAATTTTTGGGCGTCCGTGGCGCAATGGTTAGCGCGTTCGGCTGTTAACCGAAAGGTTGGTGGTTCGAGCCCATCCGGGAGCGGTGCTGTGAGGTCTCAGATGTGAAGTAAAAAGTCAAAGTTTTACCTCAATACCTGACGACCATTTAATATTTGGGCTTCCGTTGCGCTATGGTTAGCGCGTTCGGCTGTTAACCGAAAGGTTGGTGGTTCGAGCCCACCCGGGAGCGGTGTTGTGGGATCTCTAATGTAACGTAAAAACCCAAATTTTCCCACAATACCTGACGACCATTTAAGTTTTGGGCGTCCGTGGCGCAATGGTTAGCGCGTTCGGCTGTTAACCGAAAGGTTGGTGGTTCGAGCCCATCCGGGAGCGGTGTTGTGTGGTCTCAGATGTGAAGTAAAAAGTCAAAGTTTTACCTCAATACCTGACGAAAATTTAATTTTTGGGCTTCAGTGGCGCAATGGTCAGCGCGTTCAGCTGTTAACCGAAAGGTTGGTGGTTCGAGCCCACCCGGGAGCGGTGTTTTTGGATCTCAAATGTAACGTAAATAGCCAAAGTTTTTCCACAATACCTGACGACCATTTAATTTTTGGGCGTCCGTGGCGAATGGTTAGCGCGTTCGGCTGTTAACCGAAAGGTTGGTGGTTCGAGCCCATCCGGGAGCGGTGTTGTGAGGTCTCAGATGTGAAGTAAAAAGTCAAAGTTTTACCTCAATACCTGACGAAAATTTAATTTTTGGGCTTCAGTGGCGCAATGGTTAGCGCGTTCGGCTGTTAACCAATAGGTTGGTGGTTCGAGCCCATCCGGGAGAGGTGATGTGACGTCTCAGATGTAACGTAAAATGTCAGAGTTTTTCCACAATACCTGACGAACATTTAATTTTTGGGCTTCCGTGGCTCAATGGTTAGCGCGTTCGGCTGTTAATCGAAAGGTTGGTGGTTCGAGCCCATCCGGGAGCGGTGTTGTGAGGACTCAGATGTAGCGTGAACAGTCAAACTTTTTCCATAATACGTGATAACCATTTATTTTCTGAGCTTCCGTGGCTCAATTGTTAGCGCGTTCGGCTGTTAACCAATAGGTTGGTGGTTCGAGCCCACCCGGGAGCGGTGTTTTGGGATCTCAAATGTAACGTAAATAGCCAAAGTTTTCCCACAATCCCTGACGACCATTTAATTTTTGGGCGTCCGTGGCGCAATGGTTAGCGCGTTCGGCTGTTAACCGAAAGGTTGGTGGTTCGAGCCCATCCGGGAGCGGTGTTGTGAGGTCTCAGATGTGAAGTAAAAAGTCAAAGTTTTACCTCAATACCGGACGACCATTTAATATTTGGGCTTCCGTTGCGCTATGGTTAGCGCGTTCGGCTGTTGACCGAAAGGTTGGTGGTTCGAGCCCACCTGGGAGAGGTGTTGTAGGGTCTCAGATGTAACGTAAAAAGTCATAACTTATCCACAATACCTAACAACCATTTAATTTCTGAGCTTCTGTGGCTCACTGGTTAGCGCGTTCGGCTGTTAACCAATAGGTTGGTGGTTCGAGCCCATCCGGGAGAAGTGTTGTGACGTCTCAGATGTAACGTAAAATGTCAGAATTTTTCCACAATACCTGACGAACATTTAATTTTTGGGCTTCCGTGGCTCAATGGTTAGAGCGTTCGGCTGTTAACCAATAGGTTGGTGGTTCGGGCCCTCCCGGGAGCGGTGTTGTGACGTCTCAGATGTAACGTAAAATGTCAGAGTTTTTCTACAATACCTGACGAACATTTAATTTTTGGGCTTCCGTGGCTCAATGGTTAGAGCGTTCGGCTGGTAACCAATAGGTTGGTGGTTCGGGCCCTCCCGGGAGCGGTGTTGTGACGTCTCAGATGTAACGTAAAATGTCAGAGTTTTTCCACAATACCTGACGAACATTTAATTTTTGGGCTTCCGTGGCTCAATGGTTAGAGCGTTCGGCTGCTAACCAATAGGTTGGTGGTTCGGGCCCTCCCGGGAGCGGTGTTGTGACGTCTCAGATGTAACGTAAAATGTCAGAGTTTTTCCACAATACCTGACGAACATTTAATTTTTGGGCTTCCGTGGCTCAATGGTTAGAGCGTTCGGCTGTTAACCAATAGGTTGGTGGTTCGGGCTCTCCCGGGAGCGGTGTTGTGACGTCTCAGATGTAACGTAAAATGTCAGAGTTTTTCCACAATACCTGACGAACATTTAATTTTTGGGCTTCCGTGGCTCAATGGTTAGCGCGTTCGGCTGTTAATCGAAAGGTTGGTGGTTCGAGGCCATCCGGGAGCGGTGTTGTGAGGTCTCAGATGTAGCGTGAAAAGTCAAACTTTTTCCATAATACGTGATAACCATTTATTTTCTGAGCTTCCGTGGCTCAATTGTTAGCGCGTTCGGCTGTTAACCGAAAGGTTGGTGGTTCGAGCCCATCCGGGAGCGGTGTTTTGTGGTCTCAGATGTGAAGTAAAAAGTCAAAGTTTTACCTCAATACCTGACGAAAATTTAATTTTCGGGCTTCAGTGGCGCAATGGTCAGCGCGTTCAGCTGTTAACCGAAAGGTTGGTGGTTCGAGCCCACCCGGAAGCGGTGTTTTTGGATCTCAAATGTAACGTAAATAGCCAAAGTTTTTCCACAATACCTGACGACCATTTAATTTTTGGGCGTCCGTGGCGAATGGTTAGCGCGTTCGGCTGTTAACCGAAAGGTTGGTGGTTCGAGCCCATCCGGGAGCGGTGTTGTGAGGTCTCAGATGTGAAGTAAAAAGTCAAAGTTTTTCCTCAATACCAACGAAAATTTAATTTTTGGGCTTCAGTGGCGCAATGGTTAGCGCGTTCGGCTGTTAACCAATAGGTTGGTGGTTCGAGCCCATCCGGGAGAGGTGTTGTGACGTCTCAGATGTAACGTAAAATGTCAGAGTTTTTCCACAATACCTGACGAACATTTAATTTTTGGGCTTCCGTGGCTAAATGGTTAGCGCGTTCGGCTGTTAATCGAAAGGTCGGTGGTTCGAGCCCATCCGGGAGCGGTGTTGTGAGGTCTCAGATGTAGCGTGAAAAGTCAAACTTTTTCCATAATACGTGATAACCATTTATTTTCTGAGCTTCCGTGGCTCAATTGTTAGCGCGTTCGGCTGTTAACCAATAGGTTGGTGGTTCGAGCCCATCCTGGAGCGGTGTTGTGAGGTCTCAGGTGTGAAGTAAAAAGTCAAAGTTTTACCTCAATACCGGACGACCATTTAATATTTGGGCTTCCGTTGCGCTATGGTTAGCGCGTTCGGCTGTTGACCGAAAGGTTGGTGGTTCGAGCCCACCTGGGAGAGGTGTTGTAGGGTCTCAGATGTAACTTAAAAAGTCATAACTTATCCACAATACCTAACAACCATTTAATTTCTGAGCTTCTGTGGCTCACTGGTTAGCGCGTTCGGCTGTTAACCAATAGGTTGGTGGTTCGAGCCCATCCGGGAGAAGTGTTGTGACGTCTCAGATGTAACGTAAAATGTCAGTTTTTCCACAATACCTGACGAACATTTAATTTTTGGGCTTCCGTGGCTCAATGGTTAGAGCGTTTGGCTGTTAACCAATAGGTTGGTGGTTCGGGCCCTCCCGGGAGCGGTGTTGTGACGTCTCAGATGTAACGTAAAATGTCAGAGTTTTTCCACAATACCTGACGAACATTTAAGTTTAAAATATCCTTGTATGGGGAGCAAAGAGTACTATAACTTATCCAAAGGAGATCCCAGTATCTCTTGTAGAACAAGAGTTATGAGCCTCCAAAGTTTAGTGCAAAAATCATAAGTAACATAATAAAAATAAGTGAGACGATACCAAAGTTGACGAACATTTTGCTTAATTACTCGGCCCCTGTTTGTCGTAGCTCAATGTTTTTAGTATGGTTAGATGGGGGACAATATAAACTATAACATTTCCTAAGGACATCCCCGTATCTCTAGTAGACACAGAGTTATGGGCCTGCAAAATATAGTCTAATGCATTTCCTATGGACGGGTTGTTTGTTTACGTTTAGCTTAATTACTCGGCCCCTGTTTGTCGTAGCTCATTATTTTTAGTATGGTTAGATGGGGGACAAATTGGACTATAACATTCTCATAGGACATCCCCGTATCTCCAGTAGAAACAGAGTTACGAGCCTGCAAAGTATATTCTAATGCATTTCCTATGGAGGGGGTTTGTTTCGTTACGTTTTGCTTAAGTACTCGGCCCCTGTTTGTCGTAGCTCAATGTTTTTAGTATGGTTAGATGGGGGACAATTTGTACTATAACATTTCCTAAGGACATCCCCGTATCTCTAGTAGACACAGAGTTATGGGCCTGCAAATATAGTCTAATGCATTTCCTATGGACGGGTTGTTTGTTTACGTTTAGCTTAATTACTCGGCCCCTGTTTGTCGTAGCTCATTATTTTTAGTATGGTTAGATGGGGGACAAATTGGACTATAACATACTCATAGGACATCCCCGTATCTCCAGTAGAAACAGAGTTACGAGCCTGCAAAGTATAGTCTAATGCATTTCCTATGGAGGGGGTTTGTTTCGTTACGTTTTGCTTAAGTACTCGGCCCCTGTTTGTCGTAGCCCAAAGTTTTTAGTATGGTTAGATGAAGGACAATTTGGACTATAACATATCCTAAGGACATCCCCGTATCTCTAGTAGACACAGAGTTATGGGCCTGCAAAGCATAGTCTAATGCATTTCCTTTGGACGGGTTGTTTGTTTAAGTTTAGCTTAATTACTCGGCCCCTGTTTGTCGTAGCTCAATGTTTTTAGTATGGTTAGATGGGGGACAAATTGGAATATAACATACTCAAAGGACATCGCCTTATCTACAGTAGAAACAGAGTTACGAGCCTGCAAAGTATAGTCTAATGCATTTTCTATGGAGGGGTTTGTTTGTTCACGTATTGCTTAATTACTTGACCCTGTTCTTTCGATTAAAAATAATAACATATCTTTAGTGTAGCGGTTATCGCATCCGCCTCACTCCCGGAAGGCCACAGGTTCGAAACTGCGAAGTTTTTTCTTTTGCTTGGAACATGCAAAGACCTTTATAATTATCCGAACATTTGTGTCAAGGTCACATTATTTACATCCCCGTATCTCTGGTAGAACCAGAGTTACGAGCCTGCAAAGTTTATTTTCAAAAATCAAAAGTAACCTTCTAACAATAAGTGAGACAAAAAATAAGTTGACGACGATATTGAGGTAGCCTCAAGTTTAAAATATCCTTGTATGGGGAGCAAAGAGTACTATAACTTATCCAAAGGAGATCCCAGTATCTCTTGTAGAACAAGAGTTAAGAGCCTCCAAAGTTTAGTGCAAAAATCATAAGTAACATAATAAAAATAAGTGAGACGATACCAAAGTTGACGAACATTTTGCTTAATATCTCGGCCCTTGTTTGTCGTAGCTCAATGTTTTTAGTATGGTTAGATGGGGGACAATATGGACTATAACATTTCCTAAGGACATCCCCGTATCTCTAGTAGACACAGAGTTATGGGCCTGCAAAATATAGTCTAATGCATTTCCTATGGACGGGTTGTTTGTTTACGTTTAGCTTAATTACTCGGCCCCTGTTTGTCGTAGCTCATTATTTTTAGTATGGTTAGATGGGGGACAAATTGGACTATAACATTCTCATAGGACATCCCCGTATCTCCAGTAGAAACAGAGTTTCGAGCCTGCAAAGTATAGTCTAATGCATTTCCTATGGAGGGGGTTTGTTTCGTTACGTTTTGCTTAAGTACTCGGCCCCTGTTTGTCGTAGCTCAATGTTTTTAGTATGGTTAGATGGGGGACAATTTGTACTATAACATTTCCTAAGGACATCCCCGTATCTCTAGTAGACACAGAGTTATGGGCCTGCAAAATATAGTCTAATGCATTTCCTATGGACGGGTTGTTTGTTTACGTTTAGCTTAATTACTCGGCCCCTGTTTGTCGTAGCTCAATGTTTTTAGTATGGTTAGATGGGGGACAAATTGGAATATAACATACTCAAAGGACATCGCCTTATCTACAGTAGAAACAGAGTTACGAGCCTGCAAAGTATAGTCTAATGCATTTTCTATGGAGGGGTTTGTTTGTTCACGTATTGCTTAATTACTTGACCCTGTTCTTTCGATTAAAAATAATAACATATCTTTAGTGTAGCGGTTATCGCATCCGCCTCACTCCCGGAAGGCCACAGGTTCGAAACCGCGAAGTTTTTTCTTTTGCTTGGAACATGCAAAGACCTTTATAATTATCCGAACATTTGTGTCAAGGTCACATTATTTACATCCCCGTATCTCTGGTAGAACCAGAGTTACGAGCCTGCAAAGTTTATTTTCAAAAATCAAAAGTAACCTTCTAACAATAATTGAGACAAAAAATAAGTTGACGACGATATTGAGGTAGCCTCAAGTTTAAAATATCCTTGTATGGGGAGCAAAGAGTACTATAACTTATCCAAAGGAGATCCCAGTATCTCTTGTAGAACAAGAGTTATGAGCCTCCAAAGTTTAGTGCAAAAATCATAAGTAACATAATAAAAATAAGTGAGACGATACCAAAGTTGACGAACATTTTGCTTAATATCTCGGCCCTTGTTTGTCGTAGCTCAATGTTTTTAGTATGGTTAGATGGGGGACAATATGGACTATAACATTTCCTAAGGACATCCCCGTATCTCTAGTAGAAACAGAGTTATGGGCCTGCAAAATATAGTCTAATGCATTTCCTATGGACGGGTTGTTTGTTTACGTTTAGCTTAATTACTCGGCCCCTGTTTGTCGTAGCTCATTATTTTTAGTATGGTTAGATGGGGGACAAATTGGACTATAACATTCTCATAGGACATCCCCGTATCTCCAGTAGAAACAGAGTTTCGAGCCTGCAAAGTATAGTCTAATGCATTTCCTATGGAGGGGGTTTGTTTCGTTACGTTTTGCTTAAGTACTCGGCCCCTGTTTGTCGTAGCTCAATGTTTTTAGTATGGTTAGATGGGGGACAATTTGTACTATAACATTTCCTAAGGACATCCCCGTATCTCTAGTAGACACAGAGTTATGGGCCTGCAAAATATAGTCTAATGCATTTCCTATGGACGGGTTGTTTGTTTACGTTTAGCTTAAATACTCGGCCCCTGTTTGTCGTAGCTCAATGTTTTTAGTATGGTTAGATGGGGGACAAATTGGAATATAACATACTCAAAGGACATCGCCTTATCTACAGTAGAAACAGAGTTACGAGCCTGCAAAGTATAGTCTAATGCATTTTCTATGGAGGGGTTTGTTTGTTCACGTATTGCTTAATTTCTTGACCCTGTTCTTTCGATTAAAAATAATAACATATCTTTAGTGTAGCGGTTATCGCATCCGCCTCACTCCCGGAAGGCCACAGGTTCGAAACCGCGAAGTTTTTTCTTTTGCTTGGAACATGCAAAGACCTTTATAATTATCCGAACATTTGTGTCAAGGTCACATTATTTACATCCCCGTATTTCTGGTAGAACCAGAGTTACGAGCCTGCAAAGTTTATTTTCAAAAATCAAAAGTAACCTTCTAACAATAAGTGAGACAAAAAATAAGTTGACGACGATATTGAGGTAGCCTCAAGTTTAAAGTATCCTTGTATGGGGAGCGAGTTATGAGCCTCCAAAGTTTAGTGCAAAAATCATAAGTAACATAATAAAAATAAGTGAGACGATACCAAAGTTGACGAACATTTTGCTTAATATCTCGGCCCTTGTTTGTCGTAGCTCAATGTTTTTAGTATGGTTAGATGGGGGACAATTTGGACTATAACATTTCCTAAGGACATCCCCGTATCTCTAGGAGTTATGGGCCTGCAAAATATAGTCTAATGCATTTCCTATGGACGGGTTGTTTGTTTACGTTTAGCTTAATTACTCGGCCCCTGTTTGTCGTAGCTCAATGTTTTTAGTATGGTTAGATGGGGGACAATATAAACTATAACATTTCCTAAGGACATCCCCGTATCTCTAGTAGACACAGAGTTATGGGCCTGCAAAATATAGTCTAATGCATTTCCTATGGACGGGTTGTTTGTTTACGTTTAGCTTAATTACTCGGCCCCTGTTTGTCGTAGCTCATTATTTTTAGTATGGTTAGATGGGGGACAAATTGGACTATAACATTCTCATAGGACATCCCCGTATCTCCAGTAGAAACAGAGTTACGAGCCTGCAAAGTATAGTCTAATGCATTTCCTATGGAGGGGGTTTGTTTCGCTACGTTTTGCTTAAGTACTCGGCCCCTGTTTGTCGTAGCTCAATGTTTTTAGTATGGTTAGATGGGGGACAATTTGTACTATAACATTTTCTAAGGACATCCCCGTATCTCTAGTAGACACAGAGTTATGGGCCTGCAAATATAGTCTAATGCATTTCCTATGGACGGGTTGTTTGTTTACGTTTAGCTTAATTACTCGGCCCCTGTTTGTCGTAGCTCATTATTTTTAGTATGGTTAGATGGGGGACAAATTGGACTATAACATACTCATAGGACATCCCCGTATCTCCAGTAGAAACAGAGTTACGAGCCTGCAAAGTATAGTCTAATGCATTTCCTATGGAGGGGGTTTGTTTCGTTACGTTTTGCTTAAGTACTCGGCCCCTGTTTGTCGTAGCCCAAAGTTTTTAGTATGGTTAGATGAAGGACAATTTGGACTATAACATATCCTAAGGACATCCCCGTATCTCTAGTAGACACAGAGTTATGGGCCTGCAAAGCATAGTCTAATGCATTTCCTTTGGACGGGTTGTTTGTTTAAGTTTAGCTTAATTACTCGGCCCCTGTTTGCCGTAGCTCAATGTTTTTAGTATGGTTAGATGGGGGACAAATTGGAATATAACATACTCAAAGGACATCGCCTTATCTACAGTAGAAACAGAGTTACGAGCCTGCAAAGTATAGTCTAATGCATTTTCTATGGAGGGGTTTGTTTGTTCACGTATTGCTTAATTACTTGACCCTGTTCTTTCGATTAAAAATAATAACATATCTTTAGTGTAGCGGTTATCGCATCCGCCTCACTCCCGGAAGGCCACAGGTTCGAAACTGCGAAGTTTTTTCTTTTGCTTGGAACATGCAAAGACCTTTATAATTATCCGAACATTTGTGTCAAGGTCACATTATTTACATCCCCGTATCTCTGGTAGAACCAGAGTTACGAGCCTGCAAAGTTTATTTTCAAAAATCAAAAGTAACCTTCTAACAATAAGTGAGACAAAAAATAAGTTGACGACGATATTGAGGTAGCCTCAAGTTTAAAATATCCTTGTATGGGGAGCAAAGAGTACTATAACTTATCCAAAGGAGATCCCAGTATCTCTTGTAGAACAAGAGTTATGAGCCTCCAAAGTTTAGTGCAAAAATCATAAGTAACATAATAAAAATAAGTGAGACGATACCAAAGTTGACGAACATTTTGCTTAATATCTCGGCCCTTGTTTGTCGTAGCTCAATGTTTTTAGTATGGTTAGATGGGGGACAATATGGACTATAACATTTCCTAAGGACATCCCCGTATCTCTAGTAGACACAGAGTTATGGGCCTGCAAAATATAGTCTAATGCATTTCCTAAGGTCGGGTTGTTTGTTTACGTTTAGCTTAATTACTCGGCCCCTGTTTGTCGTAGCTCATTATTTTTAGTATGGTTAGATGGGGGACAAATTGGACTATAACATTCTCATAGGACATCCCCGTATCTCCAGTAGAAACAGAGTTTCGAGCCTGCAAAGTATAGTCTAATGCATTTCCTATGGAGGGGGTTTGTTTCGTTACGTTTTGCTTAAGTACTCGGCCCCTGTTTGTCGTAGCTCAATGTTTTTAGTATGGTTAGATGGGGGACAATTTGTACTATAACATTTCCTAAGGACATCCCCGTATCTCTAGTAGACACAGAGTTATGGGCCTGCAAAATATAGTCTAATGCATTTCCTATGGACGGGTTGTTTGTTTACGTTTAGCTTAATTACTCGGCCCCTGTTTGTCGTAGCTCAATGTTTTTAGTATGGTTAGATGGGGGACAAATTGGAATATAACATACTCAAAGGACATCGCCTTATCTACAGTAGAAACAGAGTTACGAGCCTGCAAAGTATAGTCTAATGCATTTTCTATGGAGGGGTTTGTTTGTTCACGTATTGCTTAATTACTTGACCCTGTTCTTTCGATTAAAAATAATAACATATCTTTAGTGTAGCGGTTATCGCATCCGCCTCACTCCCGGAAGGCCACAGGTTCGAAACCGCGAAGTTTTTTCTTTTGCTTGGAACATGCAAAGACCTTTATAATTATCCGAACATTTGTGTCAAGGTCACATTATTTACATCCCCGTATCTCTGGTAGAACCAGAGTTACGAGCCTGCAAAGTTTATTTTCAAAAATCAAAAGTAACCTTCTAACAATAAGTGAGACAAAAAATAAGTTGACGACGATATTGAGGTAGCCTCAAGTTTAAAGTATCCTTGTATGGGGAGCGAGTTATGAGCCTCCAAAGTTTAGTGCAAAAATCATAAGTAACATAATAAAAATAAGTGAGACGATACCAAAGTTGACGAACATTTTGCTTAATATCTCGGCCCTTGTTTGTCGTAGCTCAATGTTTTTAGTATGGTTAGATGGGGGACAATTTGGACTATAACATTTCCTAAGGACATCCCCGTATCTCTAGGAGTTATGGGCCTGCAAAATATAGTCTAATGCATTTCCTATGGACGGGTTGTTTGTTTACGTTTAGCTTAGTTACTCGGCCCCTGTTTGTCGTAGCTCAATGTTTTTAGTATGGTTAGATGGGGGACATTATAAACTATAACATTTCCTAAGGACATCCCCGTATCTCTAGTAGACACAGAGTTATGGGCCTGCAAAATATAGTCTAATGCATTTCCTATGGACGGGTTGTTTGTTTACGTTTAGCTTAATTACTCGGCCCCTGTTTGTCGTAGCTCATTATTTTTAGTATGGTTAGATGGGGGACAAATTGGACTATAACATTCTCATAGGACATCCCCGTATCTCCAGTAGAAACAGAGTTACGAGCCTGCAAAGTATAGTCTAATGCATTTCCTATGGAGGGGGTTTGTTTCGTTACGTTTTGCTTAAGTACTCGGCCCCTGTTTGTCGTAGCTCAATGTTTTTAGTATGGTTAGATGGGGGACAATTTGTACTATAACATTTCCTAAGGACATCCCCGTATCTCTAGTAGACACAGAGTTATGGGCCTGCAAAATATAGTCTAATGCATTTCCTATGGACGGGTTGTTTGTTTACGTTTAGCTTAATTACTCGGCCCCTGTTTGTCGTAGCTCATTATTTTTAGTATGGTTAGATGGGGGACAAATTGGACTATAACATACTCATAGGACATCCCCGTATCTCCAGTAGTAACAGAGTTACGAGCCTGCAAAGTATAGTCTAATGCATTTCCTATGGAGGAGGTTTGTTTCGTTACGTTTTGCTTAAGTACTCGGCCCCTGTTTGTCGTAGCCCAAAGTTTTTAGTATGGTTAGATGAAGGACAATTTGGACTATAACATATCCTAAGGACATCCCCGTATCTCTAGTAGACACAGAGTTATGGGCCTGCAAAGCATAGTCTAATGCATTTCCTTTGGACGGGTTGTTTGTTTAAGTTTAGCTTAATTACTCGGCCCCTGTTTGTCGCAGCTCAATGTTTTTAGTATGGTTAGATGGGGGACAAATTGGAATATAACATACTCAAAGGACATCGCCTTATCTACAGTAGAAACAGAGTTACGAGCCTGCAAAGTATAGTCTAATGCATTTTCTATGGAGGGGTTTGTTTGTTCACGTATTGCTTAATTACTTGACCCTGTTCTTTCGATTAAAAATAATAACATATCTTTAGTGTAGCGGTTATCGCATCCGCCTCACTCCCGGAAGGCCACAGGTTCGAAACTGCGAAGTTTTTTCTTTTGCTTGGAACATGCAAAGACCTTTATAATTATCCGAACATTTGAGTCAAGGTCACATTATTTACATCCCCGTATCTCTGGTAGAACCAGAGTTACGAGCCTGCAAAGTTTATTTTCAAAAATCAAAAGTAACCTTCTAACAATAAGTGAGACAAAAAATAAGTTGACGACGATATTGAGGTAGCCTCAAGTTTAAAATATCCTTGTATGGGGAGCAAAGAGTACTATAACTTATCCAAAGGAGATCCCAGTATCTCTTGTAGAACAAGAGTTATGAGCCTCCAAAGTTTAGTGCAAAAATCATAAGTAACATAATAAAAATAAGTGAGACGATACCAAAGTTGACGAACATTTTGCTTAATATCTCGGCCCTTGTTTGTCGTAGCTCAATGTTTTTAGTATGGTTAGATGGGGGACAATATGGACTATAACATTTCCTAAGGACATCCCCGTATCTCTAGTAGAAACAGAGTTATGGGCCTGCAAAATATAGTCTAATGCATTTCCTATGGACGGGTTGTTTGTTTACGTTTAGCTTAATTACTCGGCCCCTGTTTGTCGTAGCTCATTATTTTTAGTATGGTTAGATGGGGGACAAATTGGACTATAACATTCTCATAGGACATCCCCGTATCTCCAGTAGAAACAGAGTTTCGAGCCTGCAAAGTATAGTCTAATGCATTTCCTATGGAGGGGGTTTGTTTCGTTACGTTTTGCTTAAGTACTCGGCCCCTGTTTGTCGTAGCTCAATGTTTTTAGTATGGTTAGATGGGGGACAATTTGTACTATAACATTTCCTAAGGACATCCCCGTATCTCTAGTAGACACAGAGTTATGGGCCTGCAAAATATAGTCTAATGCATTTCCTATGGACGGGTTGTTTGTTTACGTTTAGCTTAAATACTCGGCCCCTGTTTGTCGTAGCTCAATGTTTTTAGTATGGTTAGATGGGGGACAAATTGGAATATAACATACTCAAAGGACATCGCCTTATCTACAGTAGAAACAGAGTTACGAGCCTGCAAAGTATAGTCTAATGCATTTTCTATGGAGGGGTTTGTTTGTTCACGTATTGCTTAATTTCTTGACCCTGTTCTTTCGATTAAAAATAATAACATATCTTTAGTGTAGCGGTTATCGCATCCGCCTCACTCCCGGAAGGCCACAGGTTCGAAACCGCGAAGTTTTTTCTTTTGCTTGGAACATGCAAAGACCTTTATAATTATCCGAACATTTGTGTCAAGGTCACATTATTTACATCCCCGTATCTCTGGTAGAACCAGAGTTACGAGCCTGCAAAGTTTATTTTCAAAAATCAAAAGTAACCTTCTAACAATAAGTGAGACAAAAAATAAGTTGACGACGATATTGAGGTAGCCTCAAGTTTAAAGTATCCTTGTATGGGGAGCGAGTTATGAGCCTCCAAAGTTTAGTGCAAAAATCATAAGTAACATAATAAAAATAAGTGAGACGATACCAAAGTTGACGAACATTTTGCTTAATATCTCGGCCCTTGTTTGTCGTAGCTCAATGTTTTTAGAATGGTTAGATGGGGGACAATTTGGACTATAACATTTCCTAAGGACATCCCCGTATCTCTAGTAGACACAGAGTTATGGGCCTGCAAAATATAGTCTAATGCATTTCCTATGGACGGGTTGTTTGTTTACGTTTAGCTTAATTACTCGGCCCCTGTTTGTCGAAGGTCATTATTTTTAGTATGGTTAGATGGGGGACAAATTGGACTATAACATACTCATAGGACATCCCCGTATCTCCAGTAGAAACAGAGTTACGAGCCTGCAAAGTATAGTCTAATGCATTTCCTATGGAGGGGGTTTGTTTCGTTACGTTTTGCTTAAGTACTCGGCCCCTGTTTGTCGTAGCCCAAAGTTTTTAGTATGGTTAGATGAAGGACAATTTGGACTATAACATATCCTAAGGACATCCCCGTATCTCTAGTAGACACAGAGTTATGGGCCTGCAAAGCATAGTCTAATGCATTTCCTTTGGACGGGTTGTTTGTTTAAGTTTAGCTTAATTACTCGGCCCCTGTTTGTCGCAGCTCAATGTTTTTAGTATGGTTAGATGGGGGACAAATTGGAATATAACATACTCAAAGGACATCGCCTTATCTACAGTAGAAACAGAGTTACGAGCCTGCAAAGTATAGTCTAATGCATTTTCTATGGAGGGGTTTGTTTGTTCACGTATTGCTTAATTACTTGACCCTGTTCTTTCGATTAAAAATAATAACATATCTTTAGTGTAGCGGTTATCGCATCCGCCTCACTCCCGGAAGGCCACAGGTTCGAAACTGCGAAGTTTTTTCTTTTGCTTGGAACATGCAAAGACCTTTATAATTATCCGAACATTTGAGTCAAGGTCACATTATTTACATCCCCGTATCTCTGGTAGAACCAGAGTTACGAGCCTGCAAAGTTTATTTTCAAAAATCAAAAGTAACCTTCTAACAATAAGTGAGACAAAAAATAAGTTGACGACGATATTGAGGTAGCCTCAAGTTTAAAATATCCTTGTATGGGGAGCAAAGAGTACTATAACTTATCCAAAGGAGATCCCAGTATCTCTTGTAGAACAAGAGTTATGAGCCTCCAAAGTTTAGTGCAAAAATCATAAGTAACATAATAAAAATAAGTGAGACGATACCAAAGTTGACGAACATTTTGCTTAATATCTCGGCCCTTGTTTGTCGTAGCTCAATGTTTTTAGTATGGTTAGATGGGGGACAATATGGACTATAACATTTCCTAAGGACATCCCCGTATCTCTAGTAGAAACAGAGTTATGGGCCTGCAAAATATAGTCTAATGCATTTCCTATGGACGGGTTGTTTGTTTACGTTTAGCTTAATTACTCGGCCCCTGTTTGTCGTAGCTCATTATTTTTAGTATGGTTAGATGGGGGACAAATTGGACTATAACATTCTCATAGGACATCCCCGTATCTCCAGTAGAAACAGAGTTTCGAGCCTGCAAAGTATAGTCTAATGCATTTCCTATGGAGGGGGTTTGTTTCGTTACGTTTTGCTTAAGTACTCGGCCCCTGTTTGTCGTAGCTCAATGTTTTTAGTATGGTTAGATGGGGGACAATTTGTACTATAACATTTCCTAAGGACATCCCCGTATCTCTAGTAGACACAGAGTTATGGGCCTGCAAAATATAGTCTAATGCATTTCCTATGGACGGGTTGTTTGTTTACGTTTAGCTTAAATACTCGGCCCCTGTTTGTCGTAGCTCAATGTTTTTAGTATGGTTAGATGGGGGACAAATTGGAATATAACATACTCAAAGGACATCGCCTTATCTACAGTAGAAACAGAGTTACGAGCCTGCAAAGTATAGTCTAATGCATTTTCTATGGAGGGGTTTGTTTGTTCACGTATTGCTTAATTACTTGACCCTGTTCTTTCGATTAAAAATAATAACATATCTTTAGTGTAGCGGTTATCGCATCCGCCTCACTCCCGGAAGGCCACAGGTTCGAAACTGCGAAGTTTTTTCTTTTGCTTGGAACATGCAAAGACCTTTATAATTATCCGAACATTTGTGTCAAGGTCACATTATTTACATCCCCGTATCTCTGGTAGAACCAGAGTTACGAGCCTGCAAAGTTTATTTTCAAAAATCAAAAGTAACCTTCTAACAATAAGTGAGACAAAAAATAAGTTGACGACGATATTGAGGTAGCCTCAAGTTTAAAATATCCTTGTATGGGGAGCAAAGAGTACTATAACTTATCCAAAGGAGATCCCAGTATCTCTTGTAGAACAAGAGTTATGAGCCTCCAAAGTTTAGTGCAAAAATCATAAGTAACATAATAAAAATAAGTGAGACGATACCAAAGTTGACGAACATTTTGCTTAATATCTCGGCCCTTGTTTGTCGTAGCTCAATGTTTTTAGTATGGTTAGATGGGGGACAATATGGACTATAACATTTCCTAAGGACATCCCCGTATCTCTAGTAGACACAGAGTTATGGGCCTGCAAAATATAGTCTAATGCATTTCCTAAGGTCGGGTTGTTTGTTTACGTTTAGCTTAATTACTCGGCCCCTGTTTGTCGTAGCTCATTATTTTTAGTATGGTTAGATGGGGGACAAATTGGACTATAACATTCTCATAGGACATCCCCGTATCTCCAGTAGAAACAGAGTTTCGAGCCTGCAAAGTATAGTCTAATGCATTTCCTATGGAGGGGGTTTGTTTCGTTACGTTTTGCTTAAGTACTCGGCCCCTGTTTGTCGTAGCTCAATGTTTTTAGTATGGTTAGATGGGGGACAATTTGTACTATAACATTTCCTAAGGACATCCCCGTATCTCTAGTAGACACAGAGTTATGGGCCTGCAAAATATAGTCTAATGCATTTCCTATGGACGGGTTGTTTGTTTACGTTTAGCTTAATTACTCGGCCCCTGTTTGTCGTAGCTCAATGTTTTTAGTATGGTTAGATGGGGGACAAATTGGAATATAACATACTCAAAGGACATCGCCTTATCTACAGTAGAAACAGAGTTACGAGCCTGCAAAGTATAGTCTAATGCATTTTCTATGGAGGGGTTTGTTTGTTCACGTATTGCTTAATTACTTGACCCTGTTCTTTCGATTAAAAATAATAACATATCTTTAGTGTAGCGGTTATCGCATCCGCCTCACTCCCGGAAGGCCACAGGTTCGAAACCGCGAAGTTTTTTCTTTTGCTTGGAACATGCAAAGACCTTTATAATTATCCGAACATTTGTGTCAAGGTCACATTATTTACATCCCCGTATCTCTGGTAGAACCAGAGTTACGAGCCTGCAAAGTTTATTTTCAAAAATCAAAAGTAACCTTCTAACAATAAGTGAGACAAAAAATAAGTTGACGACGATATTGAGGTAGCCTCAAGTTTAAAGTATCCTTGTATGGGGAGCGAGTTATGAGCCTCCAAAGTTTAGTGCAAAAATCATAAGTAACATAATAAAAATAAGTGAGACGATACCAAAGTTGACGAACATTTTGCTTAATATCTCGGCCCTTGTTTGTCGTAGCTCAATGTTTTTAGTATGGTTAGATGGGGGACAATTTGGACTATAACATTTCCTAAGGACATCCCCGTATCTCTAGGAGTTATGGGCCTGCAAAATATAGTCTAATGCATTTCCTATGGACGGGTTGTTTGTTTACGTTTAGCTTAGTTACTCGGCCCCTGTTTGTCGTAGCTCAATGTTTTTAGTATGGTTAGATGGGGGACATTATAAACTATAACATTTCCTAAGGACATCCCCGTATCTCTAGTAGACACAGAGTTATGGGCCTGCAAAATATAGTCTAATGCATTTCCTATGGACGGGTTGTTTGTTTACGTTTAGCTTAATTACTCGGCCCCTGTTTGTCGTAGCTCATTATTTTTAGTATGGTTAGATGGGGGACAAATTGGACTATAACATTCTCATAGGACATCCCCGTATCTCCAGTAGAAACAGAGTTACGAGCCTGCAAAGTATAGTCTAATGCATTTCCTATGGAGGGGGTTTGTTTCGTTACGTTTTGCTTAAGTACTCGGCCCCTGTTTGTCGTAGCTCAATGTTTTTAGTATGGTTAGATGGGGGACAATTTGTACTATAACATTTCCTAAGGACATCCCCGTATCTCTAGTAGACACAGAGTTATGGGCCTGCAAAATATAGTCTAATGCATTTCCTATGGACGGGTTGTTTGTTTACGTTTAGCTTAATTACTCGGCCCCTGTTTGTCGTAGCTCATTATTTTTAGTATGGTTAGATGGGGGACAAATTGGACTATAACATACTCATAGGACATCCCCGTATCTCCAGTAGTAACAGAGTTACGAGCCTGCAAAGTATAGTCTAATGCATTTCCTATGGAGGAGGTTTGTTTCGTTACGTTTTGCTTAAGTACTCGGCCCCTGTTTGTCGTAGCCCAAAGTTTTTAGTATGGTTAGATGAAGGACAATTTGGACTATAACATATCCTAAGGACATCCCCGTATCTCTAGTAGACACAGAGTTATGGGCCTGCAAAGCATAGTCTAATGCATTTCCTTTGGACGGGTTGTTTGTTTAAGTTTAGCTTAATTACTCGGCCCCTGTTTGTCGCAGCTCAATGTTTTTAGTATGGTTAGATGGGGGACAAATTGGAATATAACATACTCAAAGGACATCGCCTTATCTACAGTAGAAACAGAGTTACGAGCCTGCAAAGTATAGTCTAATGCATTTTCTATGGAGGGGTTTGTTTGTTCACGTATTGCTTAATTACTTGACCCTGTTCTTTCGATTAAAAATAATAACATATCTTTAGTGTAGCGGTTATCGCATCCGCCTCACTCCCGGAAGGCCACAGGTTCGAAACTGCGAAGTTTTTTCTTTTGCTTGGAACATGCAAAGACCTTTATAATTATCCGAACATTTGAGTCAAGGTCACATTATTTACATCCCCTTATCTCTGGTAGAACCAGAGTTACGAGCCTGCAAAGTTTATTTTCAAAAATCAAAAGTAACCTTCTAACAATAAGTGAGACAAAAAATAAGTTGACGACGATATTGAGGTAGCCTCAAGTTTAAAATATCCTTGTATGGGGAGCAAAGAGTACTATAACTTATCCAAAGGAGATCCCAGTATCTCTTGTAGAACAAGAGTTATGAGCCTCCAAAGTTTAGTGCAAAAATCATAAGTAACATAATAAAAATAAGTGAGACGATACCAAAGTTGACGAACATTTTGCTTAATATCTCGGCCCTTGTTTGTCGTAGCTCAATGTTTTCAGTATGGTTAGATGGGGGACAATATGGACTATAACATTTCCTAAGGACATCCCCGTATCTCTAGTAGAAACAGAGTTATGGGCCTGCAAAATATAGTCTAATGCATTTCCTATGGACGGGTTGTTTGTTTACGTTTAGCTTAATTACTCGGCCCCTGTTTGTCGTAGCTCATTATTTTTAGTATGGTTAGATGGGGGACAAATTGGACTATAACATTCTCATAGGACATCCCCGTATCTCCAGTAGAAACAGAGTTTCGAGCCTGCAAAGTATAGTCTAATGCATTTCCTATGGAGGGGGTTTGTTTCGTTACGTTTTGCTTAAGTACTCGGCCCCTGTTTGTCGTAGCTCAATGTTTTTAGTATGGTTAGATGGGGGACAATTTGTACTATAACATTTCCTAAGGACATCCCCGTATCTCTAGTAGACACAGAGTTATGGGCCTGCAAAATATAGTCTAATGCATTTCCTATGGACGGGTTGTTTGTTTACGTTTAGCTTAAATACTCGGCCCCTGTTTGTCGTAGCTCAATGTTTTTAGTATGGTTAGATGGGGGACAAATTGGAATATAACATACTCAAAGGACATCGCCTTATCTACAGTAGAAACAGAGTTACGAGCCTGCAAAGTATAGTCTAATGCATTTTCTATGGAGGGGTTTGTTTGTTCACGTATTGCTTAATTTCTTGACCCTGTTCTTTCGATTAAAAATAATAACATATCTTTAGTGTAGCGGTTATCGCATCCGCCTCACTCCCGGAAGGCCACAGGTTCGAAACCGCGAAGTTTTTTCTTTTGCTTGGAACATGCAAAGACCTTTATAATTATCCGAACATTTGTGTCAAGGTCACATTATTTACATCCCCGTATCTCTGGTAGAACCAGAGTTACGAGCCTGCAAAGTTTATTTTCAAAAATCAAAAGTAACCTTCTAACAATAAGTGAGACAAAAAATAAGTTGACGACGATATTGAGGTAGCCTCAAGTTTAAAGTATCCTTGTGTGGGGAGCGAGTTATGAGCCTCCAAAGTTTAGTGCAAAAATCATAAGTAACATAATAAAAATAAGTGAGACGATACCAAAGTTGACGAACATTTTGCTTAATATCTCGGCCCTTGTTTGTCGTAGCTCAATGTTTTTAGAATGGTTAGATGGGGGACAATTTGGACTATAACATTTCCTAAGGACATCCCCGTATCTCTAGTAGACACAGAGTTATGGGCCTGCAAAATATAGTCTAATGCATTTCCTATGGACGGGTTGTTTGTTTACGTTTAGCTTAATTACTCGGCCCCTGTTTGTCGAAGGTCATTATTTTTAGTATGGTTAGATGGGGGACAAATTGGACTATAACATACTCATAGGACATCTCCGTATTTCAGTAGAAACAGAGTTACGAGCCTGCAAAGTATAGTCTAATGCATTTCCTATGGAGGGGGTTTGTTTCGTTACGTTTTGCTTAAGTACTCGGCCCCTGTTTGTCGTAGCCCAAAGTTTTTAGTATGGTTAGATGAAGGACAATTTGGACTATAACATATCCTAAGGACATCCCCGTATCTCTAGTAGACACAGAGTTATGGGCCTGCAAAGCATAGTCTAATGCATTTCCTTTGGACGGGTTGTTTGTTTAAGTTTAGCTTAATTACTCGGCCCCTGTTTGTCGCAGCTCAATGTTTTTAGTATGGTTAGATGGGGGACAAATTGGAATATAACATACTCAAAGGACATCGCCTTATCTACAGTAGAAACAGAGTTACGAGCCTGCAAAGTATAGTCTAATGCATTTTCTATGGAGGGGTTTGTTTGTTCACGTATTGCTTAATTACTTGACCCTGTTCTTTCGATTAAAAATAATAACATATCTTTAGTGTAGCGGTTATCGCATCCGCCTCACTCCCGGAAGGCCACAGGTTCGAAACTGCGAAGTTTTTTCTTTTGCTTGGAACATGCAAAGACCTTTATAATTATCCGAACATTTGAGTCAAGGTCACATTATTTACATCCCCGTATCTCTAGTAGAACCAGAGTTACGAGCCTGCAAAGTTTATTTTCAAAAATCAAAAGTAACCTTCTAACAATAAGTGAGACAAAAAATAAGTTGACGACGATATTGAGGTAGCCTCAAGTTTAAAATATCCTTGTATGGGGAGCAAAGAGTACTATAACTTATCCAAAGGAGATCCCAGTATCTCTTGTAGAACAAGAGTTATGAGCCTCCAAAGTTTAGTGCAAAAATCATAAGTAACATAATAAAAATAAGTGAGACGATACCAAAGTTGACGAACATTTTGCTTAATATCTCGGCCCTTATTTGTCGTAGCTCAATGTTTTTAGTATGGTTAGATGGGGGACAATATGGACTATAACATTTCCTAAGGACATCCCCGTATCTCTAGTAGAAACAGAGTTATGGGCCTGCAAAATATAGTCTAATGCATTTCCTATGGACGGGTTGTTTGTTTACGTTTAGCTTAATTACTCGGCCCCTGTTTGTCGTAGCTCATTATTTTTAGTATGGTTAGATGGGGGACAAATTGGACTATAACATTCTCATAGGACATCCCCGTATCTCCAGTAGAAACAGAGTTTCGAGCCTGCAAAGTATAGTCTAATGCATTTCCTATGGAGGGGGTTTGTTTCGTTACGTTTTGTTTAAGTACTCGGCCCCTGTTTGTCGTAGCTCAATGTTTTTAGTATGGTTAGATGGGGGACAATTTGTACTATAACATTTCCTAAGGACATCCCCGTATCTCTAGTAGACACAGAGTTATGGGCCTGCAAAATATAGTCTAATGCATTTCCTATGGACGGGTTGTTTGTTTACGTTTAGCTTAAATACTCGGCCCCTGTTTGTCGTAGCTCAATGTTTTTAGTATGGTTAGATGGGGGACAAATTGGAATATAACATACTCAAAGGACATCGCCTTATCTACAGTAGAAACAGAGTTACGAGCCTGCAAAGTATAGTCTAATGCATTTTCTATGGAGGGGTTTGTTTGTTCACGTATTGCTTAATTTCTTGACCCTGTTCTTTCGATTAAAAATAATAACATATCTTTAGTGTAGCGGTTATCGCATCCGCCTCACTCCCGGAAGGCCACAGGTTCGAAACCGCGAAGTTTTTTCTTTTGCTTGGAACATGCAAAGACCTTTATAATTATCCGAACATTTGTGTCAAGGTCACATTATTTACATCCCCGTATCTCTGGTAGAACCAGAGTTACGAGCCTGCAAAGTTTATTTTCAAAAATCAAAAGTAACCTTCTAACAATAAGTGAGACAAAAAATAAGTTGACGACGATATTGAGGTAGCCTCAAGTTTAAAGTATCCTTGTATGGGGAGCGAGTTATGAGCCTCCAAAGTTTAGTGCAAAAATCATAAGTAACATAATAAAAATAAGTGAGACGATACCAAAGTTGACGAACATTTTGCTTAATATCTCGGCCCTTGTTTGTCGTAGCTCAATGTTTTTAGAATGGTTAGATGGAGGACAATTTGGACTATAACATTTCCTAAGGACATCCCCGTATCTCTAGTAGACACAGAGTTATGGGCCTGCAAAATATAGTCTAATGCATTTCCTATGGACGGGTTGTTTGTTTACGTTTAGCTTAATTACTCGGCCCCTGTTTGTCGAAGGTCATTATTTTTAGTATGGTTAGATGGGGGACAAATTGGACTATAACATACTCATAGGACATCCCCGTATCTCCAGTAGAAACAGAGTTACGAGCCTGCAAAGTATAGTCTAATGCATTTCCTATGGAGGGGGTTTGTTTCGTTACGTTTTGCTTAAGTACTCGGCCCCTGTTTGTCGTAGCCCAAAGTTTTTAGTATGGTTAGATGAAGGACAATTTGGACTATAACATATCCTAAGGACATCCCCGTATCTCTAGTAGACACAGAGTTATGGGCCTGCAAAGCATAGTCTAATGCATTTCCTTTGGACGGGTTGTTTGTTTAAGTTTAGCTTAATTACTCGGCCCCTGTTTGTCGCAGCTCAATGTTTTTAGTATGGTTAGATGGGGGACAAATTGGAATATAACATACTCAAAGGACATCGCCTTATCTACAGTAGAAACAGAGTTACGAGCCTGCAAAGTATAGTCTAATGCATTTTCTATGGAGGGGTTTGTTTGTTCACGTATTGCTTAATTACTTGACCCTGTTCTTTCGATTAAAAATAATAACATATCTTTAGTGTAGCGGTTATCGCATCCGCCTCACTCCCGGAAGGCCACAGGTTCGAAACTGCGAAGTTTTTTCTTTTGCTTGGAACATGCAAAGACCTTTATAATTATCCGAACATTTGAGTCAAGGTCACATTATTTACATCCCCGTATCTCTGGTAGAACCAGAGTTACGAGCCTGCAAAGTTTATTTTCAAAAATCAAAAGTAACCTTCTAACAATAAGTGAGGCAAAAAATAAGTTGACGACGATATTGAGGTAGCCTCAAGTTTAAAATATCCTTGTATGGGGAGCAAAGAGTACTATAACTTATCCAAAGGAGATCCCAGTATCTCTTGTAGAACAAGAGTTATGAGCCTCCAAAGTTTAGTGCAAAAATCATAAGTAACATAATAAAAATAAGTGAGACGATACCAAAGTTGACGAACATTTTGCTTAATATCTCGGCCCTTGTTTGTCGTAGCTCAATGTTTTTAGTATGGTTAGATGGGGGACAATATGGACTATAACATTTCCTAAGGACATCCCCGTATCTCTAGTAGAAACAGAGTTATGGGCCTGCAAAATATAGTCTAATGCATTTCCTATGGACGGGTTGTTTGTTTACGTTTAGCTTAATTACTCGGCCCCTGTTTGTCGTAGCTCATTATTTTTAGTATGGTTAGATGGGGGACAAATTGGACTATAACATTCTCATAGGACATCCCCGTATCTCCAGTAGAAACAGAGTTTCGAGCCTGCAAAGTATAGTCTAATGCATTTCCTATGGAGGGGGTTTGTTTCGTTACGTTTTGCTTAAGTACTCGGCCCCTGTTTGTCGTAGCTCAATGTTTTTAGTATGGTTAGATGGGGGACAATTTGTACTATAACATTTCCTAAGGACATCCCCGTATCTCTAGTAGACACAGAGTTATGGGCCTGCAAAATATAGTCTAATGCATTTCCTATGGACGGGTTGTTTGTTTACGTTTAGCTTAAATACTCGGCCCCTGTTTGTCGTAGCTCAATGTTTTTAGTATGGTTAGATGGGGGACAAATTGGAATATAACATACTCAAAGGACATCGCCTTATCTACAGTAGAAACAGAGTTACGAGCCTGCAAAGTATAGTCTAATGCATTTTCTATGGAGGGGTTTGTTTGTTCACGTATTGCTTAATTTCTTGACCCTGTTCTTTCGATTAAAAATAATAACATATCTTTAGTGTAGCGGTTATCGCATCCGCCTCACTCCCGGAAGGCCACAGGTTCGAAACCGCGAAGTTTTTTCTTTTGCTTGGAACATGCAAAGACCTTTATAATTATCCGAACATTTGTGTCAAGGTCACATTATTTACATCCCCGTATCTCTGGTAGAACCAGAGTTACGAGCCTGCAAAGTTTATTTTCAAAAATCAAAAGTAACCTTCTAACAATAAGTGAGACAAAAAATAAGTTGACGACGATATTGAGGTAGCCTCAAGTTTAAAGTATCCTTGTATGGGGAGCGAGTTATGAGCCTCCAAAGTTTAGTGCAAAAATCATAAGTAACATAATAAAAATAAGTGAGACGATACCAAAGTTGACGAACATTTTGCTTAATATCTCGGCCCTTGTTTGTCGTAGCTCAATGTTTTTAGAATGGTTAGATGGAGGACAATTTGGACTATAACATTTCCTAAGGACATCCCCGTATCTCTAGTAGACACAGAGTTATGGGCCTGCAAAATATAGTCTAATGCATTTCCTATGGACGGGTTGTTTGTTTACGTTTAGCTTAATTACTCGGCCCCTGTTTGTCGAAGGTCATTATTTTTAGTATGGTTAGATGGGGGACAAATTGGACAATAACATACTCATAGGACATCCCCGTATCTCCAGTAGAAACAGAGTTACGAGCCTGCAAAGTATAGTCTAATGCATTTCCTATGGAGGGGGTTTGTTTCGTTACGTTTTGCTTAAGTACTCGGCCCCTGTTTGTCGTAGCCCAAAGTTTTTAGTATGGTTAGATGAAGGACAATTTGGACTATAACATATCCTAAGGACATCCCCGTATCTCTAGTAGACACAGAGTTATGGGCCTGCAAAATATAGTCTAATGCATTTCCTATGGACGGGTTGTTTGTTTACGTTTAGCTTAATTACTCGGCCCCTGTTTGTCGTAGCTCATTATTTTTAGTATGGTTAGATGGGGGACAAATTGGACTATAACATACTCATAGGACATCCCCGTATCTCCAGTAGAAACAGAGTTACGAGCCTGCAAAGTATAGTCTAATGCATTTCCTATGGAGGGGGTTTGTTTCGTTACGTTTTGCTTAAGTACTCGGCCCCTGTTTGTCGTAGCCCAAAGTTTTTAGTATGGTTAGATGAAGGACAATTTGGACTGTAACAAATCCTAAGGACATCCCCGTATCTCTAGTAGACACAGAGTTATGGGCCTGCAAAGTATAGTCTAATGCATTTCCTATAGAGGGGTTTGTTTGTTTACGATTAGCTTAAATACTCGACTACTGTTTGTCGTAGCTCAATGTTTTTACTATGGTTAGATGGGGGACAAATTGGACTATAACATACTCAAAGGACATCCCCGTATCTCCAGTAGACACAGAGTTACGAGCCTGCAAAGTATAGTCTAATGCATTTTCTATGGAGGGGTTTGTTTGTTCACGTATTGCGTAATTACTTGACCCTGTTCTTTCGATTAAAAATAATAACATATATTTAGTGTAGCGGTTATCGCATCCGCCTCACTCCCGGAAGGCCACAGGTTCGAAACCGCGAAGTTTTTTTTTATAATTATCCGAACATTTGTGTCAAGGTCACATTATTTACATCCCCGTATCTCTGGTAGAACCAGAGTTACCAGCCTCCAGAATTTAGTCTAATGTATTTCCTATGGAGGGGTTTGTTTGTTTACGATTAGCTTAATTACTCGACTACTGTTTGTCGAAGCCCTAATTCTTAGTATGGCTAGATGGGGGACAAATTGGTCTATAACATACTCAAAGGACATCCCCGTATCTCCAGTAGAAACAGAGATACGAGCCTGCAAAGTTTATTTTCAAAAATCAAAAGTAACCTTCTAACAATAAGTGAGACAAAAAATAAGTTGACGACGATATTGAGGTAGCCTCAAGTTTAAAGTATCCTTGTATGGGGAGCAAAGAGTACTATAACATATCCAAAGGAGATCCCAGTATCTCTTGTAGAACAAGAGTTATGAGCCTCCAAAGTTTCGTGCAAAAATCATAAGTAACATAATAAAAATAAGTGAGACGATACCAAAGTTGACGAACATATTGCTTAATATCTCGGCCCTTGTTTGTCGTAGCTCAATGTTTTTAGTATGGTTAGATGGGGGACAATTTGGACTATAACGTATCCTAAGGACATCCCCGTATCTCTAGTAGACACAGAGTTATGGGCCTGCAAAATATAGTCTACTGCATTTCCTATGGACGGGTTGTTTGTTTACGTTTAGCTTAATTGCTCGGCCCCTGTTTGTCGTAGCTCAATGTTTTTAGTATGGTTAGATGAAGGACAAATTGGACTATAACATATCCTAAGGACATCCCGGTATCTCTAGCAGACACAGAGTTATGGGCCTGCAAAGTATAGTCTAATGCATTTCCTATGGACGGGTTGTTTGTTTACGTTTCGCTTAATTACTCGGCCCCTGTTTGTCGTAGCTCAATGTTTTTAGTATGGTTAGATGGGGGACAAATTGTACTATAACATCATGGATTTATAATAGAAGCTTACGCTTCCTGGATATTCCACTCGCCTTAAAACGGGCACAACATTTATTCCTCGTCTGAAATGGCGCGAGCTAGTAGGAGCCTGGCACGCGCGTTTGTGACGTAGAATTTGAGGCAAATTCAGAGGGGGTGGAAGTTTTTCACGCGCTTAAGTTTTAATTTTTAATAGCGCGCGCGAAACAATTTTTAGAAAAGTGCGCGCGCACGCGCGCCGAGAGAAAAAAGTTTGCCTCAATTTCTACGTCATCAGCCCCCCAGTCCCCATCCGCGTGAATTTTATGACATAAATGTGTTTAAAATCAAAATGCCTTACTGAAGGCTACAGTGGAATATCCAGGAAGCGTAAGCTTCTATTATAAATCCATGATAAAATACTCAAAGGACATCCCCGTATCTCCAGTGGAAACAGAGTTACGAGCCTGCAAAATATAGTCTAACTCATTTCCTATGGAGGGGGTTTGTTTCTTTACGTTTTGCTTAAGTACTCGGCCCCTGTTTGTCGTAGCCCAAAGTTTTTAGTATGGTTAGATGAAGGACAATTCGGACTATAACATATCCCAAGGACATCCCCGTATCTCTAGTAGACACAGAGTTATGGGCCTGCAAAGTATAGTCTAATGCATTTTCTATGGAGGGGTTTGTTTGTTCACGTATTGCTTAATTACTTGACCCTGTTCTTTCGATTAAAAATAATAGCATATCTTTAGTGTAGCGGTTATCGCATCCGCCTCACTCCCGGAAGGCCACAGGTTCGAAACCGCGAAGTTTTTTTTTTTGCTTGGAACATGCAAAGACCTTTATAATTATCCGAACATTTGTGTCAAGGTCACATTATTTACATCCCCGTATCTCTGGTAGAACCAGAGTTACGAGCTTGCAAAGTTTATTTTCAAAAATCAAAAGTAACCTTCTAACAAAAAGTGAGACAAAAAATAAGTTGACGACGATATTGAGGTAGCCTCAAGTTTAAAGTATCCTTGTATGGGGAGCAAAGAGTACTATAACATATCCAAAGGAGATCCCAGTATCTCTTGTAGAACAAGAGTTATTAGCCTCCAAAGTTTAGTGCAAAAATCATAAGTAACATAATAAAAATAAGTGAGACGATACCAAAGTTGACGAACATTTTGCTTAATATCTCGGCCCTTGTTTGTCGTAGCTCAATGTTTTTAGTATGGTTAGATGGGGGACAATTTGGACTATAACATTTCCTAAGGACATCCCCGTATCTCTAGTAGACACAGAGTTATGGGCCTGCAAAATATAGTCTAATGCATTTCCTATGGACGGGTTGTTTGTTTACGTTTAGCTTAATTACTCGGCCCCTGTTTGTCGAAGGTCATTATTTTTAATATGGTTAGATGGGGGACAAATTGGACTATAACATACTCATAGGACATCCCCGTATCTCCAGTAGAAACAGAGTTACGAGCCTGCAAAGTATAGTCTAATGCATTTCCTATGGAGGGGGTTTGTTTCGTTACGTTTTGCTTAAGTACTCGGCCCCTGTTTGTCGTAGCCCAAAGTTTTTAGTATGGTTAGATGAAGGACAATTTGGACTATAACATATCCTAAGGACATCCCCGTATCTCTAGTAGACACAGAGTTATGGGCCTGCAAAATATAGTCTAATGCATTTCCTATGGACGGGTTGTTTGTTTACGTTTAGCTTAATTACTCGGCCCCTGTTTGTCGTAGCTCATTATTTTTAGTATGGTTAGATGGGGGACAAATTGGACTATAACATACTCATAGGACATCCCCGTATCTCCAGTAGAAACAGAGTTACGAGCCTGCAAAGTATAGTCTAATGCATTTCCTATGGAGGGGGTTTGTTTCGTTACGTTTTGCTTAAGTACTCGGCCCCTGTTTGTCGTAGCCCAAAGTTTTTAGTATGGTTAGATGAAGGACAATTTGGACTGTAACAAATCCTAAGGACATCCCCGTATCTCTAGTAGACACAGAGTTATGGGCCTGCAAAGTATAGTCTAATGCATTTCCTATAGAGGGGTTTGTTTGTTTACGATTAGCTTAAATACTCGACTACTGTTTGTCGTAGCTCAATGTTTTTACTATGGTTAGATGGGGGACAAATTGGACTATAACATACTCAAAGGACATCCCCGTATCTCCAGTAGACACAGAGTTACGAGCCTGCAAAGTATAGTCTAATGCATTTTCTATGGAGGGGTTTGTTTGTTCACGTATTGCGTAATTACTTGACCCTGTTCTTTCGATTAAAAATAATAACATATATTTAGTGTAGCGGTTATCGCATCCGCCTCACTCCCGGAAGGCCACAGGTTCGAAACCGCGAAGTTTTTTTTTATAATTATCCGAACATTTGTGTCAAGGTCACATTATTTACATCCCCGTATCTCTGGTAGAACCAGAGTTACCAGCCTCCAGAATTTAGTCTAATGTATTTCCTATGGAGGGGTTTGTTTGTTTACGATTAGCTTAATTACTCGACTACTGTTTGTCGAAGCCCTAATTCTTAGTATGGCTAGATGGGGGACAAATTGGTCTATAACATACTCAAAGGACATCCCCGTATCTCCAGTAGAAACAGAGATACGAGCCTGCAAAGTTTATTTTCAAAAATCAAAAGTAACCTTCTAACAATAAGTGAGACAAAAAATAAGTTGACGACGATATTGAGGTAGCCTCAAGTTTAAAGTATCCTTGTATGGGGAGCAAAGAGTACTATAACATATCCAAAGGAGATCCCAGTATCTCTTGTAGAACAAGAGTTATGAGCCTCCAAAGTTTCGTGCAAAAATCATAAGTAACATAATAAAAATAAGTGAGACGATACCAAAGTTGACGAACATTTTGCTTAATATCTCGGCCCTTGTTTGTCGTAGCTCAATGTTTTTAGTATGGTTAGATGGGGGACAATTTGGACTATAACGTATCCTAAGGACATCCCCGTATCTCTAGTAGACACAGAGTTATGGGCCTGCAAAATATAGTCTACTGCATTTCCTATGGACGGGTTGTTTGTTTACGTTTAGCTTAATTGCTCGGCCCCTGTTTGTCGTAGCTCAATGTTTTTAGTATGGTTAGATGGGGGACAAATTGTACTATAACATCATGGATTTATAATAGAAGCTTACGCTTCCTGGATATTCCACTCGCCTTAAAACGGGCACAACATTTATTCCTCGTCTGAAATGGCGCGAGCTAGTAGGAGCCTGGCACGCGCGTTTGTGACGTAGAATTTGAGGCAAATTCAGAGGGGGTGGAAGTTTTTCACGCGCTTAAGTTTTAATTTTTAATAGCGCGCGCGAAACAATTTTTAGAAAAGTGCGCGCGCACGCGCGCCGAGAGAAAAAAGTTTGCCTCAATTTCTACGTCATCAGCCCCCCAGTCCCCATCCGCGTGAATTTTATGACATAAATGTGTTTAAAATCAAAATGCCTTACTGAAGGCTACAGTGGAATATCCAGGAAGCGTAAGCTTCTATTATAAATCCATGATAAAATACTCAAAGGACATCCCCGTATCTCCAGTGGAAACAGAGTTACGAGCCTGCAAAATATAGTCTAACTCATTTCCTATGGAGGGGGTTTGTTTCTTTACGTTTTGCTTAAGTACTCGGCCCCTGTTTGTCGTAGCCCAAAGTTTTTAGTATGGTTAGATGAAGGACAATTCGGACTATAACATATCCCAAGGACATCCCCGTATCTCTAGTAGACACAGAGTTATGGGCCTGCAAAGTATAGTCTAATGCATTTTCTATGGAGGGGTTTGTTTGTTCACGTATTGCTTAATTACTTGACCCTGTTCTTTCGATTAAAAATAATAGCATATCTTTAGTGTAGCGGTTATCGCATCCGCCTCACTCCCGGAAGGCCACAGGTTCGAAACCGCGAAGTTTTTTTTTTTTGCTTGGAACATGCAAAGACCTTTATAATTATCCGAACATTTGTGTCAAGGTCACATTATTTACATCCCCGTATCTCTGGTAGAACCAGAGTTACGAGCTTGCAAAGTTTATTTTCAAAAATCAAAAGTAACCTTCTAACAATAAGTGAGACAAAAAATAAGTTGACGACGATATTGAGGTAGCCTCAAGTTTAAAGTATCCTTGTATGGGGAGCAAAGAGTACTATAACATATCCAAAGGAGATCCCAGTATCTCTTGTAGAACAAGAGTTATTAGCCTCCAAAGTTTAGTGCAAAAATCATAAGTAACATAATAAAAATAAGTGAGACGATACCAAAGTTGACGAACATTTTGCTTAATATCTCGGCCCCTGTTTGTCGTAGCTCAATGTTTTTAGTATGGTTAGATGGGGGACAATTTGGACTATATCATATCCTAAGGACATCCCCGTATCTCTTGTAGACACAGAGTTATGGGCCTGCAAAATATAGTCTAATGCATTTCCTATGGACGGGTTGTTTGTTTACGTTTAGCTTAATTACTCGGCCCCTGTTTGTCGTAGCTCAATGTTTTTAGTATGGTTAGATGGGGGACAAATTGGACTATAAAATACTCAAAGGACATCCCCGTATCTCCAGTAGAAACAGAGTTACGAGCCTGCAAAGTATAGTCTAACTCATTTCCTATGGAGGAGGTTTGTTTCTTTACGTTTTGCTTAAGTACTCGGCCCCTATTTGTCGTAGCCCAAAGTTTTTAGTATGGTTAGATGAAGGACAAATTTTACTATAACATATCCTAAGGACATCCCGGTATCTCTAGTAGACACAGAGTTATGGCCCTGCAAAGTCTAGTCTAATGCATTTTCTATGGAGGGGTTTGTTTGTTCACGTATTGCTTAATTACTTGACCCTGTTCTTTCGATTAAAAATAATAGCATATCTTTAGTGTAGCGGTTATCGCATCCGCCTCACTCCCGGAAGGCCACAGGTTCGAAACCGCGAAGTTTTTTTTTTGCTTGGAACATGCAAAGACCTTTATAATTATCCGAACATTTGTGTCAAGGTCACATTATTTACATCCCCGTATCTCTGGTAGAACCAGAGTTACGAGCCTGCAAAGTTTATTTTCAAAAATCAAAAGTAACCTTCTAACAATAAGTGAGACAAAAAATAAGTTGACGACGATATTGAGGTAGCCTCAAGTTTAAAGTATCCTTGTATGGGGAGCAAAGAGTACTATAACATATCCAAAGGAGATCCCAGTATCTCTTGTAGAACAAGAGTTATGAGCCTCCAAAGTTTAGTGCAAAAATCATAAGTAACATAATAAAAATAAGTGAGACGATACCAAAGTTGACGAACATTTTGCTTAATATCTCGGCCCCTGTTTGTCGTAGCTCAATGTTTTTAGTATGGTTAGATGGGGGACAATTTGGACTATATCATATCCTAAGGACATCCCCGTATCTCTTGTAGACACAGAGTTATGGGCCTGCAAAGTATAGTCTAATGCATTTCCTATGGACGGGTTGTTTGTTTACGTTTAGCTTAATTACTCGGCCCCTGTTTGTCGTAGCTCAATGTTTTTAGTATGGTTAGATGGGGGACAAATTGGACTATAAAATACTCAAAGGACATCCCCGTATCTCTAGTAGAAACAGAGTTACGAGCCTGCAAAGTATAGTCTAACTCATTTCCTATGGAGGGGGTTTGTTTCTTTACGTTTTGCTTAAGTACTCGGCCCCTGTTTGTCGTAGCCCAAAGTTTTTAGTATGGTTAGATGAAGGACAAATTGGACTATAACATATCCTAAGGACATCCCGGTATCTCTAGTAGACACAGAGTTATGGCCCTGCAAAATATAGTCTAATGCATTTCCTATCGACGGGTTGTTTGTTTACGTTTAGCTTAATTACTCGGCCCCTGTTTGTCGTAGCTCAATATTTTTAGTATGGTTAGATGGGGGACAAATTGGACTATAACATACTCAAAGGACATCCCCGTATCTCCAGTAGAAACAGAGTTACGAGCCTGCAAAGTATAGTCTAATGCATTTTCTATGGAGGGGTTTGTTTGTTCACGTATTGCTTAATTACTTGACCCTGTTCTTTCGATTAAAAATAATAGCATATCTTTAGTGTAGCGGTTATCGCATCCGCCTCACTCCCGGAAGGCCACAGGTTCGAAACCGCGAAGTTTTTTTTTTTTGCTTGGAACATGCAAAGACCTTTATAATTATCCGAACATTTGTGTCAAGGTCACATTATTTACATCCCCGTATCTCTGGTAGAACCAGAGTTACGAGCCTGCAAAGTTTATTTTCAAAAATCAAAAGTAACCTTCTAACAATAAGTGAGACAAAAAATAAGTTGACGACGATATTGAGGTAGCCTCAAGTTTAAAGTATCCTTGTATGGGGAGCAAAGAGTACTATAACATATCCAAAGGAGATCCCAGTATCTCTTGTAGAACAAGAGTTATTAGCCTCCAAAGTTTAGTGCAAAAATCATAAGTAACATAATAAAAATAAGTGAGACGATACCAAAGTTGACGAACATTTTGCTTAATATCTCGGCCCCTGTTTGTCGTAGCTCAATGTTTTTAGTATGGTTAGATGGGGGACAATTTGGACTATATCATATCCTAAGGACATCCCCGTATCTCTTGTAGACACAGAGTTATGGGCCTGCAAAGTATAGTCTAATGCATTTCCTATGGACGGGTTGTTTGTTTACGTTTAGCTTAATTACTCGGCCCCTGTTTGTCGTAGCTCAATGTTTTTAGTATGGTTAGATGGGGGACAAATTGGACTATAAAATACTCAAAGGACATCCCCGTATCTCCAGTAGAAACAGAGTTACGAGCCTGCAAAGTATAGTCTAACTCATTTCCTATGGAGGAGGTTTGTTTCTTTACGTTTTGCTTAAGTACTCGGCCCCTATTTGTCGTAGCCCAAAGTTTTTAGTATGGTTAGATGAAGGACAAATTTTACTATAACATATCCTAAGGACATCCCGGTATCTCTAGTAGACACAGAGTTATGGCCCTGCAAAGTCTAGTCTAATGCATTTTCTATGGAGGGGTTTGTTTGTTCACGTATTGCTTAATTACTTGACCCTGTTCTTTCGATTAAAAATAATAGCATATCTTTAGTGTAGCGGTTATCGCATCCGCCTCACTCCCGGAAGGCCACAGGTTCGAAACCGCGAAGTTTTTTTTTTTGCTTGGAACATGCAAAGACCTTTATAATTATCCGAACATTTGTGTCAAGGTCACATTATTTACATCCCCGTATCTCTGGTAGAACCAGAGTTACGAGCTTGCAAAGTTTATTTTCAAAAATCAAAAGTAACCTTCTAACAATAAGTGAGACAAAAAATAAGTTGACGACGATATTGAGGTAGCCTCAAGTTTAAAGTATCCTTGTATGGGGAGCAAAGAGTACTATAACATATCCAAAGGAGATCCCAGTATCTCTTGTAGAACAAGAGTTATTAGCCTCCAAAGTTTAGTGCAAAAATCATAAGTAACATAATAAAAATAAGTGAGACGATACCAAAGTTGACGAACATTTTGCTTAATATCTCGGCCCCTGTTTGTCGTAGCTCAATGTTTTTAGTATGGTTAGATGGGGGACAATTTGGACTATATCATATCCTAAGGACATCCCCGTATCTCTTGTAGACACAGAGTTATGGGCCTGCAAAGTATAGTCTAATGCATTTCCTATGGACGGGTTGTTTGTTTACGTTTAGCTTAATTACTCGGCCCCTGTTTGTCGTAGCTCAATGTTTTTAGTATGGTTAGATGGGGGACAAATTGGACTATAAAATACTCAAAGGACATCCCCGTATCTCCAGTAGAAACAGAGTTACGAGCCTGCAAAGTATAGTCTAACTCATTTCCTATGGAGGAGGTTTGTTTCTTTACGTTTTGCTTAAGTACTCGGCCCCTATTTGTCGTAGCCCAAAGTTTTTAGTATGGTTAGATGAAGGACAAATTTTACTATAACATATCCTAAGGACATCCCGGTATCTCTAGTAGACACAGAGTTATGGCCCTGCAAAGTCTAGTCTAATGCATTTTCTATGGAGGGGTTTGTTTGTTCACGTATTGCTTAATTACTTGACCCTGTTCTTTCGATTAAAAATAATAGCATATCTTTAGTGTAGCGGTTATCGCATCCGCCTCACTCCCGGAAGGCCACAGGTTCGAAACCGCGAAGTTTTTTTTTTGCTTGGAACATGCAAAGACCTTTATAATTATCCGAACATTTGTGTCAAGGTCACATTATTTACATCCCCGTATCTCTGGTAGAACCAGAGTTACGAGCCTGCAAAGTTTATTTTCAAAAATCAAAAGTAACCTTCTAACAATAAGTGAGACAAAAAATAAGTTGACGACGATATTGAGGTAGCCTCAAGTTTAAAGTATCCTTGTATGGGGAGCAAAGAGTACTATAACATATCCAAAGGAGATCCCAGTATCTCTTGTAGAACAAGAGTTATGAGCCTCCAAAGTTTAGTGCAAAAATCATAAGTAACATAATAAAAATAAGTGAGACGATACCAAAGTTGACGAACATTTTGCTTAATATCTCGGCCCCTGTTTGTCGTAGCTCAATGTTTTTAGTATGGTTAGATGGGGGACAATTTGGACTATATCATATCCTAAGGACATCCCCGTATCTCTTGTAGACACAGAGTTATGGGCCTGCAAAGTATAGTCTAATGCATTTCCTATGGACGGGTTGTTTGTTTACGTTTAGCTTAATTACTCGGCCCCTGTTTGTCGTAGCTCAATGTTTTTAGTATGGTTAGATGGGGGACAAATTGGACTATAAAATACTCAAAGGACATCCCCGTATCTCTAGTAGAAACAGAGTTACGAGCCTGCAAAGTATAGTCTAACTCATTTCCTATGGAGGGGGTTTGTTTCTTTACGTTTTGCTTAAGTACTCGGCCCCTGTTTGTCGTAGCCCAAAGTTTTTAGTATGGTTAGATGAAGGACAAATTGGACTATAACATATCCTAAGGACATCCCGGTATCTCTAGTAGACACAGAGTTATGGCCCTGCAAAATATAGTCTAATGCATTTCCTATCGACGGGTTGTTTGTTTACGTTTAGCTTAATTACTCGGCCCCTGTTTGTCGTAGCTCAATATTTTTAGTATGGTTAGATGGGGGACAAATTGGACTATAACATACTCAAAGGACATCCCCGTATCTCCAGTAGAAACAGAGTTACGAGCCTGCAAAGTATAGTCTAATGCATTTTCTATGGAGGGGTTTGTTTGTTCACGTATTGCTTAATTACTTGACCCTGTTCTTTCGATTAAAAATAATAGCATATCTTTAGTGTAGCGGTTATCGCATCCGCCTCACTCCCGGAAGGCCACAGGTTCGAAACCGCGAAGTTTTTTTTTTTTGCTTGGAACATGCAAAGACCTTTATAATTATCCGAACATTTGTGTCAAGGTCACATTATTTACATCCCCGTATCTCTGGTAGAACCAGAGTTACGAGCCTGCAAAGTTTATTTTCAAAAATCAAAAGTAACCTTCTAACAATAAGTGAGACAAAAAATAAGTTGACGACGATATTGAGGTAGCCTCAAGTTTAAAGTATCCTTGTATGGGGAGCAAAGAGTACTATAACATATCCAAAGGAGATCCCAGTATCTCTTGTAGAACAAGAGTTATTAGCCTCCAAAGTTTAGTGCAAAAATCATAAGTAACATAATAAAAATAAGTGAGACGATACCAAAGTTGACGAACATTTTGCTTAATATCTCGGCCCCTGTTTGTCGTAGCTCAATGTTTTTAGTATGGTTAGATGGGGGACAATTTGGACTATATCATATCCTAAGGACATCCCCGTATCTCTTGTAGACACAGAGTTATGGGCCTGCAAAGTATAGTCTAATGCATTTCCTATGGACGGGTTGTTTGTTTACGTTTAGCTTAATTACTCGGCCCCTGTTTGTCGTAGCTCAATGTTTTTAGTATGGTTAGATGGGGGACAAATTGGACTATAAAATACTCAAAGGACATCCCCGTATCTCCAGTAGAAACAGAGTTACGAGCCTGCAAAGTATAGTCTAACTCATTTCCTATGGAGGAGGTTTGTTTCTTTACGTTTTGCTTAAGTACTCGGCCCCTATTTGTCGTAGCCCAAAGTTTTTAGTATGGTTAGATGAAGGACAAATTTTACTATAACATATCCTAAGGACATCCCGGTATCTCTAGTAGACACAGAGTTATGGCCCTGCAAAGTCTAGTCTAATGCATTTTCTATGGAGGGGTTTGTTTGTTCACGTATTGCTTAATTACTTGACCCTGTTCTTTCGATTAAAAATAATAGCATATCTTTAGTGTAGCGGTTATCGCATCCGCCTCACTCCCGGAAGGCCACAGGTTCGAAACCGCGAAGTTTTTTTTTTGCTTGGAACATGCAAAGACCTTTATAATTATCCGAACATTTGTGTCAAGGTCACATTATTTACATCCCCGTATCTCTGGTAGAACCAGAGTTACGAGCCTGCAAAGTTTATTTTCAAAAATCAAAAGTAACCTTCTAACAATAAGTGAGACAAAAAATAAGTTGACGACGATATTGAGGTAGCCTCAAGTTTAAAGTATCCTTGTATGGGGAGCAAAGAGTACTATAACATATCCAAAGGAGATCCCAGTATCTCTTGTAGAACAAGAGTTATGAGCCTCCAAAGTTTAGTGCAAAAATCATAAGTAACATAATAAAAATAAGTGAGACGATACCAAAGTTGACGAACATTTTGCTTAATATCTCGGCCCCTGTTTGTCGTAGCTCAATGTTTTTAGTATGGTTAGATGGGGGACAATTTGGACTATATCATATCCTAAGGACATCCCCGTATCTCTTGTAGACACAGAGTTATGGGCCTGCAAAGTATAGTCTAATGCATTTCCTATGGACGGGTTGTTTGTTTACGTTTAGCTTAATTACTCGGCCCCTGTTTGTCGTAGCTCAATGTTTTTAGTATGGTTAGATGGGGGACAAATTGGACTATAAAATACTCAAAGGACATCCCCGTATCTCTAGTAGAAACAGAGTTACGAGCCTGCAAAGTATAGTCTAACTCATTTCCTATGGAGGGGGTTTGTTTCTTTACGTTTTGCTTAAGTACTCGGCCCCTGTTTGTCGTAGCCCAAAGTTTTTAGTATGGTTAGATGAAGGACAAATTGGACTATAACATATCCTAAGGACATCCCGGTATCTCTAGTAGACACAGAGTTATGGCCCTGCAAAATATAGTCTAATGCATTTCCTATCGACGGGTTGTTTGTTTACGTTTAGCTTAATTACTCGGCCCCTGTTTGTCGTAGCTCAATATTTTTAGTATGGTTAGATGGGGGACAAATTGGACTATAACATACTCAAAGGACATCCCCGTATCTCCAGTAGAAACAGAGTTACGAGCCTGCAAAGTATAGTCTAATGCATTTTCTATGGAGGGGTTTGTTTGTTCACGTATTGCTTAATTACTTGACCCTGTTCTTTCGATTAAAAATAATAGCATATCTTTAGTGTAGCGGTTATAGCATCCGCCTCACTCCCGGAAGGCCACAGGTTCGAAACCGCGAAGTTTTTTTTTTTTGCTTGGAACATGCAAAGACCTTTATAATTATCCGAACATTTGTGTCAAGGTCACATTATTTACATCCCCGTATCTCTGGTAGAACCAGAGTTACGAGCCTGCAAAGTTTATTTTCAAAAATCAAAAGTAACCTTCTAACAATAAGTGAGACAAAAAATAAGTTGACGACGATATTGAGGTAGCCTCAAGTTTAAAGTATCCTTGTATGGGGAGCAAAGAGTACTATAACATATCCAAAGGAGATCCCAGTATCTCTTGTAGAACAAGAGTTATTAGCCTCCAAAGTTTAGTGCAAAAATCATAAGTAACATAATAAAAATAAGTGAGACGATACCAAAGTTGACGAACATTTTGCTTAATATCTCGGCCCCTGTTTGTCGTAGCTCAATGTTTTTAGTATGGTTAGATGGGGGACAATTTGGACTATATCATATCCTAAGGACATCCCCGTATCTCTTGTAGACACAGAGTTATGGGCCTGCAAAGTATAGTCTAATGCATTTCCTATGGACGGGTTGTTTGTTTACGTTTAGCTTAATTACTCGGCCCCTGTTTGTCGTAGCTCAATGTTTTTAGTATGGTTAGATGGGGGACAAATTGGACTATAAAATACTCAAAGGACATCCCCGTATCTCCAGTAGAAACAGAGTTACGAGCCTGCAAAGTATAGTCTAACTCATTTCCTATGGAGGAGGTTTGTTTCTTTACGTTTTGCTTAAGTACTCGGCCCCTGTTTGTCGTAGCCCAAAGTTTTTAGTATGGTTAGATGAAGGACAAATTTTACTATAACAAATCCTAAGGACATCCCGGTATCTCTAGTAGACACAGAGTTATGGCCCTGCAAAGTATAGTCTAATGCATTTTCTATGGAGGGGTTTGTTTGTTCACGTATTGCTTAATTACTTGACCCTGTTCTTTCGATTAAAAATAATAGCATATCTTTAGTGTAGTGGTTATCGCATCCGCCTCACTCCCGGAAGGCCACAGGTTCGAAACCGCGAAGTTTTTTTTTTTGCTTGGAACATGCAAAGACCTTTATAATTATCCGAACATTTGTGTCAAGGTCACATTATTTACATCCCCGTATCTCTGGTAGAACCAGAGTTACGAGCCTGCAAAGTTTATTTTCAAAAATCAAAAGTAACCTTCTAACAATAAGTGAGACAAAAAATAAGTTGACGACGATATTGAGGTAGCCTCAAGTTTAAAGTATCCTTGTATGGGGAGCAAAGAGTACTATAACATATCCAAAGGAGATCCCAGTATCTCTTGTAGAACAAGAGTTATTAGCCTCCAAAGTTTAGTGCAAAAATCATAAGTAACATAATAAAAATAAGTGAGACGATACCAAAGTTGACGAACATTTTGCTTAATATCTCGGCCCCTGTTTGTCGTAGCTCAATGTTTTTAAAATGGTTAGATGGGGGACAATTTGGACTATATCATATCCTAAGGACATCCCCGTATCTCTTGTAGACACAGAGTTATGGGCCTGCAAAGTATAGTCTAATGCATTTCCTATGGACGGGTTGTTTGTTTACGTTTAGCTTAATTACTCGGCCCCTGTTTGTCGTAGCTCAATGTTTTTAGTATGGTTAGATGGGGGACAAATTGGACTATAAAATACTCAAAGGACATCCCCGTATCTCCAGTAGAAACAGAGTTACGAGCCTGCAAAGTTTATTTTCAAAAATCAAAAGTAACCTTCTAACAATAAGTGAGACAAAAAATAAGTTGACGACGATATTGAGGTAGCCTCAAGTTTAAAGTATCCTTGTATGGGGAGCAAAGAGTACTATAACATATCCAAAGGAGATCCCAGTATCTCTTGTAGAACAAGAGTTATGAGCCTCCAAAGTTTAGTGCAAAAATCATAAGTAACATAATAAAAATAAGTGAGACGATACCAAAGTTGACGAAGATTTTGCTTAACATCTCGGCCCCTGTTTGTCGTAGCTCAATGTTTTTAGTATGGTTAGATGGGGGACAATTTGGACTATAACATATCCTAAGGACATCCCCGTATCTCTAGTAGACACAGAGTTATGGGCCTGCAAAGCATAGTCTAATGCATTTCCTTTGGACGGGTTGTTTGTTCATGTATTGCTTAATTACTTGACCCTGTTCTTTCGATTAAAAATAATAACATATCTTTAGTGTAGCGGTTATCGCATCCGCCCCACTTCCGGAAGGCCACAGGTTCGAAACCGCGAAGTTTTTTTTTATAATTATCCGAACATTTGTGTCAAGGTCACATTATTTACATCCCCGTATCTCTGGTAGAACCAGAGTTACGAGCCTCCAGAATTTAGTCTATTGTATTTCCTATGGAGGGGTTTGTTTGTTTACGATTTGCTTAATTACTCGACTACTGTTTGTCGTAGCCCTAATTCTTAGTATGGCTCGATGGGGGACAAATTGGTCTATAACATACTCAAAGGACATCCCCGTATCTCCAGTAGAAACAGAGTTACGAGCCTGCAAAGTTTTTTTTCAAAAATCAAAAGTAACCTTCTAACAATAATTGAGACAGAAAATAAGTTGACGACGATATTGAGGTAGCCTCAAGTTTAAAGTATCCTTGTATGGGGAGCAAAGAGTACTATAACATATCCAAAGGAGATCCCAGTATCTCTTGTAGAACAAGAGTTATGAGCCTCCAAAGTTTAGTGCAAAAATCATAAGTAACATAATAAAAATAAGTGAGACGATACCAAAGTTGACGAACATTTTGCTTAATATCTCGGCCCTTGTTTGTCGTAGCTCAATGTTTTTAGTATGGTTAGATGGGGGACAAATTGGACAATAACATACTCAAAGGACATCCCCGTATCTCCAGTAGAAACAGAGTTACGAGCCTGCAAAATATAGTCTAATGCATTTCCTATGGAGGGGTTGTTTGTTTACGTTTAGCTTAATTACTCGGCCCCTGTTTCTCGTAGCCCAAAGTTTTTAGTATGGTTAGATGGGGGACAAATTGGACTATATTATATCCTAAGGACATCCCCGTATCTCTAGTAGACACAGAGTTATGGGCCTGCAAAGTATAGTCTAATGCATTTCCTATGGACGGGTTGTTTGTTTACGTTTCGCTTAATTACTCGGCCCCTGTTTGTCGTAGCTCAATGTTTTTAGTATGGTTAGATGGGGGACAAATTGTACTATAACATCATGGATTTATAATAGAAGCTTACGCTTCCTGGATATTCCACTCGCCTTAAAACGGGCACAACATTTATTCCTCGTCTGAAATGGCGCGAGCTAGTAGGAGCCTGGCACGCGCGTTTGTGACGTAGAATTTGAGGCAAATTCAGAGGGGGTGGAAGTTTTTCACGCGCTTAAGTTTTAATTTTTAATAGCGCGCGCGAAACAATTTTTAGAAAAGTGCGCGCGCACGCGCGCCGAGAGAAAAAAGTTTGCCTCAATTTCTACGTCATCAGCCCCCCAGTCCCCATCCGCGTGAATTTTATGACATAAATGTGTTTAAAATCAAAATGCCTTACTGAAGGCTACAGTGGAATATCCAGGAAGCGTAAGCTTCTATTATAAATCCATGATAAAATACTCAAAGGACATCCCCGTATCTCCAGTGGAAACAGAGTTACGAGCCTGCAAAATATAGTCTAACTCATTTCCTATGGAGGGGGTTTGTTTCTTTACGTTTTGCTTAAGTACTCGGCCCCTGTTTGTCGTAGCCCAAAGTTTTTAGTATGGTTAGATGAAGGACAATTTGGACTATAACATATCCCAAGGACATCCCCGTATCTCTAGTAGACACAGAGTTATGGGCCTGCAAAGTATAGTCTAATGCATTTCCTATGGACGGGTTGTTTGTTTACGTTTAGCTTAATTACTCGGCCCCTGTTTGTCGTAGCTCAATGTTTTTAGTATGGTTAGATGGGGGACAAATTGGACTATAAAATACTCAAAGGACATCCCCGTATCTCCAGTAGAAACAGAGTTACGAGCCTGCAAAGTATAGTCTAACTCATTTCCTATGGAGGAGGTTTGTTTCTTTACGTTTTGCTTAAGTACTCGGCCCCTGTTTGTCGTAGCCCAAAGTTTTTAGTATGGTTAGATGAAGGACAAATTTTACTATAACAAATCCTAAGGACATCCCGGTATCTCTAGTAGACACAGAGTTATGGCCCTGCAAAGTATAGTCTAATGCATTTTCTATGGAGGGGTTTGTTTGTTCACGTATTGCTTAATTACTTGACCCTGTTCTTTCGATTAAAAATAATAGCATATCTTTAGTGTAGTGGTTATCGCATCCGCCTCACTCCCGGAAGGCCACAGGTTCGAAACCGCGAAGTTTTTTTTTTTTGCTTGGAACATGCAAAGACCTTTATAATTATCCGAACATTTGTGTCAAGGTCACATTATTTACATCCCCGTATCTCTGGTAGAACCAGAGTTACGAGCCTGCAAAGTTTATTTTCAAAAATCAAAAGTAACCTTCTAACAATAAGTGAGACAAAAAATAAGTTGACGACGATATTGAGGTAGCCTCAAGTTTAAAGTATCCTTGTATGGGGAGCAAAGAGTACTATAACATATCCAAAGGAGATCCCAGTATCTCTTGTAGAACAAGAGTTATTAGCCTCCAAAGTTTAGTGCAAAAATCATAAGTAACATAATAAAAATAAGTGAGACGATACCAAAGTTGACGAACATTTTGCTTAATATCTCGGCCCCTGTTTGTCGTAGCTCAATGTTTTTAAAATGGTTAGATGGGGGACAATTTGGACTATATCATATCCTAAGGACATCCCCGTATCTCTTGTAGACACAGAGTTATGGGCCTGCAAAGTATAGTCTAATGCATTTCCTATGGACGGGTTGTTTGTTTACGTTTAGCTTAATTACTCGGCCCCTGTTTGTCGTAGCTCAATGTTTTTAGTATGGTTAGATGGGGGACAAATTGGACTATAAAATACTCAAAGGACATCCCCGTATCTCCAGTAGAAACAGAGTTACGAGCCTGCAAAGTTTATTTTCAAAAATCAAAAGTAACCTTCTAACAATAAGTGAGACAAAAAATAAGTTGACGACGATATTGAGGTAGCCTCAAGTTTAAAGTATCCTTGTATGGGGAGCAAAGAGTACTATAACATATCCAAAGGAGATCCCAGTATCTCTTGTAGAACAAGAGTTATGAGCCTCCAAAGTTTAGTGCAAAAATCATAAGTAACATAATAAAAATAAGTGAGACGATACCAAAGTTGACGAAGATTTTGCTTAACATCTCGGCCCCTGTTTGTCGTAGCTCAATGTTTTTAGTATGGTTAGATGGGGGACAATTTGGACTATAACATATCCTAAGGACATCCCCGTATCTCTAGTAGACACAGAGTTATGGGCCTGCAAAGCATAGTCTAATGCATTTCCTTTGGACGGGTTGTTTGTTCATGTATTGCTTAATTACTTGACCCTGTTCTTTCGATTAAAAATAATAACATATCTTTAGTGTAGCGGTTATCGCATCCGCCCCACTTCCGGAAGGCCACAGGTTCGAAACCGCGAAGTTTTTTTTTATAATTATCCGAACATTTGTGTCAAGGTCACATTATTTACATCCCCGTATCTCTGGTAGAACCAGAGTTACGAGCCTCCAGAATTTAGTCTATTGTATTTCCTATGGAGGGGTTTGTTTGTTTACGATTTGCTTAATTACTCGACTACTGTTTGTCGTAGCCCTAATTCTTAGTATGGCTCGATGGGGGACAAATTGGTCTATAACATACTCAAAGGACATCCCCGTATCTCCAGTAGAAACAGAGTTACGAGCCTGCAAAGTTTTTTTTCAAAAATCAAAAGTAACCTTCTAACAATAATTGAGACAGAAAATAAGTTGACGACGATATTGAGGTAGCCTCAAGTTTAAAGTATCCTTGTATGGGGAGCAAAGAGTACTATAACATATCCAAAGGAGATCCCAGTATCTCTTGTAGAACAAGAGTTATGAGCCTCCAAAGTTTAGTGCAAAAATCATAAGTAACATAATAAAAATAAGTGAGACGATACCAAAGTTGACGAACATTTTGCTTAATATCTCGGCCCTTGTTTGTCGTAGCTCAATGTTTTTAGTATGGTTAGATGGGGGACAAATTGGACAATAACATACTCAAAGGACATCCCCGTATCTCCAGTAGAAACAGAGTTACGAGCCTGCAAAGTATAGTCTAATGCATTTCCTATGGAGGGGTTGTTTGTTTACGTTTAGCTTAATTACTCGGCCCCTGTTTCTCGTAGCCCAAAGTTTTTAGTATGGTTAGATGGGGGACAAATTGGACTATATTATATCCTAAGGACATCCCCGTATCTCTAGTAGACACAGAGTTATGGGCCTGCAAAGTATAGTCTAATGCATTTCCTATGGACGGGTTGTTTGTTTACGTTTCGCTTAATTACTCGGCCCCTGTTTGTCGTAGCTCAATGTTTTTAGTATGGTTAGATGGGGGACAAATTGTACTATAACATCATGGATTTATAATAGAAGCTTACGCTTCCTGGATATTCCACTCGCCTTAAAACGGGCACAACATTTATTCCTCGTCTGAAATGGCGCGAGCTAGTAGGAGCCTGGCACGCGCGTTTGTGACGTAGAATTTGAGGCAAATTCAGAGGGGGTGGAAGTTTTTCACGCGCTTAAGTTTTAATTTTTAATAGCGCGCGCGAAACAATTTTTAGAAAAGTGCGCGCGCACGCGCGCCGAGAGAAAAAAGTTTGCCTCAATTTCTACGTCATCAGCCCCCCAGTCCCCATCCGCGTGAATTTTATGACATAAATGTGTTTAAAATCAAAATGCCTTACTGAAGGCTACAGTGGAATATCCAGGAAGCGTAAGCTTCTATTATAAATCCATGATAAAATACTCAAAGGACATCCCCGTATCTCCAGTGGAAACAGAGTTACGAGCCTGCAAAATATAGTCTAACTCATTTCCTATGGAGGGGGTTTGTTTCTTTACGTTTTGCTTAAGTACTCGGCCCCTGTTTGTCGTAGCCCAAAGTTTTTAGTATGGTTAGATGAAGGACAATTTGGACTATAACATATCCCAAGGACATCCCCGTATCTCTAGTAGACACAGAGTTATGGGCCTGCAAAGTATAGTCTAATGCATTTTCTATGGAGTGGTTTGTTTGTTCACGTATTGCTTAATTACTTGACCCTGTTCTTTCGATTAAAAATAATAGCATATCTTTAGTGTAGCGGTTATCGCATCCGCCTCACTCCCGGAAGGCCACAGGTTCGAAACCGCGAAGTTTTTTTTTTGCTTGGAACATGCAAAGACCTTTATAATTATCCGAACATTTGTGTCAAGGTCACATTATTTACATCCCCGTATCTCTGGTAGAACCAGAGTTACGAGCCTGCAAAGTTTATTTTCAAAAATCAAAAGTAACCTTCTAACAATAAGTGAGACAAAAAATAAGTTGACGACGATATTGAGGTAGCCTCAAGTTTAAAGTATCCTTGTATGGGGAGCAAAGAGTACTATAACATATCCAAAGGAGATCCCAGTATCTCTTGTAGAACAAGAGTTATGAGCCTCCAAAGTTTAGTGCAAAAATCATAAGTAACATAATAAAAATAAGTGAGACGATACCAAAGTTGACGAACATTTTGCTTAATATCTCGGCCCCTGTTTGTCGTAGCTCAATGTTTTTAGTATGGTTAGATGGGGGACAATTTGGACTATATCATATCCTAAGGACATCCCCGTATCTCTTGTAGACACAGAGTTATGGGCCTGCAAAATATAGTCTAATGCATTTCCTATGGACGGGTTGTTTGTTTACGTTTAGCTTAATTACTCGGCCCCTGTTTGTCGTAGCTCAATGTTTTTAGTATGGTTAGATAGGGGACAAATTGGACTATAAAATACTCAAAGGACATCCCCGTATCTCTAGTAGAAACAGAGTTACGAGCCTGCAAAGTATAGTCTAACTCATTTCCTATGGAGGGGGTTTGTTTCTTTACGTTTTGCTTAAGTACTCGGCCCCTGTTTGTCGTAGCCCAAAGTTTTTAGTATGGTTAGATGAAAGACAAATTGGACTATAACATATCCTAAGGACATCCCGGTATCTCTAGTAGACACAGAGTTATGGCCCTGCAAAATATAGTCTAATGCATTTCCTATCGACGGGTTGTTTGTTTACGTTTAGCTTAATTACTCGGCCCCTGTTTGTCGTAGCTCAATATTTTTAGTATGGTTAGATGGGGGACAAATTGGACTATAACATACTCAAAGGACATCCCCGTATCTCCAGTAGAAACAGAGTTACGAGCCTGCAAAGTATAGTCTAATGCATTTTCTATGGAGGGGTTTGTTTGTTCACGTATTGCTTAATTACTTGACCCTGTTCTTTCGATTAAAAATAATAGCATATCTTTAGTGTAGCGGTTATCGCATCCGCCTCACTCCCGGAAGGCCACAGGTTCGAAACCGCGAAGTTTTTTTTTTTTTGCTTGGAACATGCAAAGACCTTTATAATTATCCGAACATTTGTGTCAAGGTCACATTATTTACATCCCCGTATCTCTGGTAGAACCAGAGTTACGAGCCTGCAAAGTTTATTTTCAAAAATCAAAAGTAACCTTCTAACAATAAGTGAGACAAAAAATAAGTTGACGACGATATTGAGGTAGCCTCAAGTTTAAAGTATCCTTGTATGGGGAGCAAAGAGTACTATAACATATCCAAAGGAGATCCCAGTATCTCTTGTAGAACAAGAGTTATTAGCCTCCAAAGTTTAGTGCAAAAATCATAAGTAACATAATAAAAATAAGTGAGACGATACCAAAGTTGACGAACATTTTGCTTAATATCTCGGCCCCTGTTTGTCGTAGCTCAATGTTTTTAGTATGGTTAGATGGGGGACAATTTGGACTATATCATATCCTAAGGACATCCCCGTATCTCTTGTAGACACAGAGTTATGGGCCTGCAAAGTATAGTCTAATGCATTTCCTATGGACGGGTTGTTTGTTTACGTTTAGCTTAATTACTCGGCCCCTGTTTGTCGTAGCTCAATGTTTTTAGTATGGTTAGATGGGGGACAAATTGGACTATAAAATACTCAAAGGACATCCCCGTATCTCCAGTAGAAACAGAGTTACGAGCCTGCAAAGTATAGTCTAACTCATTTCCTATGGAGGAGGTTTGTTTCTTTACGTTTTGCTTAAGTACTCGGCCCCTATTTGTCGTAGCCCAAAGTTTTTAGTATGGTTAGATGAAGGACAAATTTTACTATAACATATCCTAAGGACATCCCGGTATCTCTAGTAGACACAGAGTTATGGCCCTGCAAAGTATAGTCTAATGCATTTTCTATGGAGGGGTTTGTTTGTTCACGTATTGCTTAATTACTTGACCCTGTTCTTTCGATTAAAAATAATAGCATATCTTTAGTGTAGCGGTTATCGCATCCGCCTCACTCCCGGAAGGCCACAGGTTCGAAACCGCGAAGTTTTTTTTTTGCTTGGAACATGCAAAGACCTTTATAATTATCCGAACATTTGTGTCAAGGTCACATTATTTACATCCCCGTATCTCTGGTAGAACCAGAGTTACGAGCCTGCAAAGTTTATTTTCAAAAATCAAAAGTAACCTTCTAACAATAAGTGAGACAAAAAATAAGTTGACGACGATATTGAGGTAGCCTCAAGTTTAAAGTATCCTTGTATGGGGAGCAAAGAGTACTATAACATATCCAAAGGAGATCCCAGTATCTCTTGTAGAACAAGAGTTATTAGCCTCCAAAGTTTAGTGCAAAAATCATAAGTAACATAATAAAAATAAGTGAGACGATACCAAAGTTGACGAACATTTTGCTTAATATCTCGGCCCCTGTTTGTCGTAGCTCAATGTTTTTAGTATGGTTAGATGGGGGACAATTTGGACTATATCATATCCTAAGGACATCCCCGTATCTCTTGTAGACACAGAGTTATGGGCCTGTAAAGTATAGTCTAATGCATTTCCTATGGACGGGTTGTTTGTTTACGTTTAGCTTAATTACTCGGCCCCTGTTTGTCGTAGCTCAATGTTTTTAGTATGGTTAGATGGGGGACAAATTGGACTATAAAATACTCAAAGGACATCCCCGTATCTCCAGTAGAAACAGAGTTACGAGCCTGCAAAGTATAGTCTAACTCATTTCCTATGGAGGAGGTTTGTTTCTTTACGTTTTGCTTAAGTACTCGGCCCCTATTTGTCGTAGCCCAAAGTTTTTAGTATGGTTAGATGAAGGACAAATTTTACTATAACATATCCTAAGGACATCCCGGTATCTCTAGTAGACACAGAGTTATGGCCCTGCAAAGTATAGTCTAATGCATTTTCTATGGAGGGGTTTGTTTGTTCACGTATTGCTTAATTACTTGACCCTGTTCTTTCGATTAAAAATAATAGCATATCTTTAGTGTAGCGGTTATCGCATCCGCCTCACTCCCGGAAGGCCACAGGTTCGAAACCGCGAAGTTTTTTTTTTTTGCTTGGAACATGCAAAGACCTTTATAATTATCCGAACATTTGTGTCAAGGTCACATTATTTACATCCCCGTATCTCTGGTAGAACCAGAGTTACGAGCCTGCAAAGTTTATTTTCAAAAATCAAAAGTAACCTTCTAACAATAAGTGAGACAAAAAATAAGTTGACGACGATATTGAGGTAGCCTCAAGTTTAAAGTATCCTTGTATGGGGAGCAAAGAGTACTATAACATATCCAAAGGAGATCCCAGTATCTCTTGTAGAACAAGAGTTATTAGCCTCCAAAGTTTAGTGCAAAAATCATAAGTAACATAATAAAAATAAGTGAGACGATACCAAAGTTGACGAACATTTTGCTTAATATCTCGGCCCCTGTTTGTCGTAGCTCAATGTTTTTAGTATGGTTAGATGGGGGACAATTTGGACTATATCATATCCTAAGGACATCCCCGTATCTCTTGTAGACACAGAGTTATGGGCCTGCAAAGTATAGTCTAATGCATTTCCTATGGACGGGTTGTTTGTTTACGTTTAGCTTAATTACTCGGCCCCTGTTTGTCGTAGCTCAATGTTTTTAGTATGGTTAGATGGGGGACAAATTGGACTATAAAATACTCAAAGGACATCCCCGTATCTCCAGTAGAAACAGAGTTACGAGCCTGCAAAGTATAGTCTAACTCATTTCCTATGGAGGAGGTTTGTTTCTTTACGTTTTGCTTAAGTACTCGGCCCCTATTTGTCGTAGCCCAAAGTTTTTAGTATGGTTAGATGAAGGACAAATTTTACTATAACATATCCTAAGGACATCCCGGTATCTCTAGTAGACACAGAGTTATGGCCCTGCAAAGTCTAGTCTAATGCATTTTCTATGGAGGGGTTTGTTTGTTCACGTATTGCTTAATTACTTGACCCTGTTCTTTCGATTAAAAATAATAGCATATCTTTAGTGTAGCGGTTATCGCATCCGCCTCACTCCCGGAAGGCCACAGGTTCGAAACCGCGAAGTTTTTTTTTTTGCTTGGAACATGCAAAGACCTTTATAATTATCCGAACATTTGTGTCAAGGTCACATTATTTACATCCCCGTATCTCTGGTAGAACCAGAGTTACGAGCTTGCAAAGTTTATTTTCAAAAATCAAAAGTAACCTTCTAACAATAAGTGAGACAAAAAATAAGTTGACGACGATATTGAGGTAGCCTCAAGTTTAAAGTATCCTTGTATGGGGAGCAAAGAGTACTATAACATATCCAAAGGAGATCCCAGTATCTCTTGTAGAACAAGAGTTATTAGCCTCCAAAGTTTAGTGCAAAAATCATAAGTAACATAATAAAAATAAGTGAGACGATACCAAAGTTGACGAACATTTTGCTTAATATCTCGGCCCCTGTTTGTCGTAGCTCAATGTTTTTAGTATGGTTAGATGGGGGACAATTTGGACTATATCATATCCTAAGGACATCCCCGTATCTCTTGTAGACACAGAGTTATGGGCCTGCAAAGTATAGTCTAATGCATTTCCTATGGACGGGTTGTTTGTTTACGTTTAGCTTAATTACTCGGCCCCTGTTTGTCGTAGCTCAATGTTTTTAGTATGGTTAGATGGGGGACAAATTGGACTATAAAATACTCAAAGGACATCCCCGTATCTCCAGTAGAAACAGAGTTACGAGCCTGCAAAGTATAGTCTAACTCATTTCCTATGGAGGAGGTTTGTTTCTTTACGTTTTGCTTAAGTACTCGGCCCCTATTTGTCGTAGCCCAAAGTTTTTAGTATGGTTAGATGAAGGACAAATTTTACTATAACATATCCTAAGGACATCCCGGTATCTCTAGTAGACACAGAGTTATGGCCCTGCAAAGTCTAGTCTAATGCATTTTCTATGGAGGGGTTTGTTTGTTCACGTATTGCTTAATTACTTGACCCTGTTCTTTCGATTAAAAATAATAGCATATCTTTAGTGTAGCGGTTATCGCATCCGCCTCACTCCCGGAAGGCCACAGGTTCGAAACCGCGAAGTTTTTTTTTTGCTTGGAACATGCAAAGACCTTTATAATTATCCGAACATTTGTGTCAAGGTCACATTATTTACATCCCCGTATCTCTGGTAGAACCAGAGTTACGAGCCTGCAAAGTTTATTTTCAAAAATCAAAAGTAACCTTCTAACAATAAGTGAGACAAAAAATAAGTTGACGACGATATTGAGGTAGCCTCAAGTTTAAAGTATCCTTGTATGGGGAGCAAAGAGTACTATAACATATCCAAAGGAGATCCCAGTATCTCTTGTAGAACAAGAGTTATGAGCCTCCAAAGTTTAGTGCAAAAATCATAAGTAACATAATAAAAATAAGTGAGACGATACCAAAGTTGACGAACATTTTGCTTAATATCTCGGCCCCTGTTTGTCGTAGCTCAATGTTTTTAGTATGGTTAGATGGGGGACAATTTGGACTATATCATATCCTAAGGACATCCCCGTATCTCTTGTAGACACAGAGTTATGGGCCTGCAAAGTATAGTCTAATGCATTTCCTATGGACGGGTTGTTTGTTTACGTTTAGCTTAATTACTCGGCCCCTGTTTGTCGTAGCTCAATGTTTTTAGTATGGTTAGATGGGGGACAAATTGGACTATAAAATACTCAAAGGACATCCCCGTATCTCTAGTAGAAACAGAGTTACGAGCCTGCAAAGTATAGTCTAACTCATTTCCTATGGAGGGGGTTTGTTTCTTTACGTTTTGCTTAAGTACTCGGCCCCTGTTTGTCGTAGCCCAAAGTTTTTAGTATGGTTAGATGAAGGACAAATTGGACTATAACATATCCTAAGGACATCCCGGTATCTCTAGTAGACACAGAGTTATGGCCCTGCAAAATATAGTCTAATGCATTTCCTATCGACGGGTTGTTTGTTTACGTTTAGCTTAATTACTCGGCCCCTGTTTGTCGTAGCTCAATATTTTTAGTATGGTTAGATGGGGGACAAATTGGACTATAACATACTCAAAGGACATCCCCGTATCTCCAGTAGAAACAGAGTTACGAGCCTGCAAAGTATAGTCTAATGCATTTTCTATGGAGGGGTTTGTTTGTTCACGTATTGCTTAATTACTTGACCCTGTTCTTTCGATTAAAAATAATAGCATATCTTTAGTGTAGCGGTTATCGCATCCGCCTCACTCCCGGAAGGCCACAGGTTCGAAACCGCGAAGTTTTTTTTTTTTGCTTGGAACATGCAAAGACCTTTATAATTATCCGAACATTTGTGTCAAGGTCACATTATTTACATCCCCGTATCTCTGGTAGAACCAGAGTTACGAGCCTGCAAAGTTTATTTTCAAAAATCAAAAGTAACCTTCTAACAATAAGTGAGACAAAAAATAAGTTGACGACGATATTGAGGTAGCCTCAAGTTTAAAGTATCCTTGTATGGGGAGCAAAGAGTACTATAACATATCCAAAGGAGATCCCAGTATCTCTTGTAGAACAAGAGTTATTAGCCTCCAAAGTTTAGTGCAAAAATCATAAGTAACATAATAAAAATAAGTGAGACGATACCAAAGTTGACGAACATTTTGCTTAATATCTCGGCCCCTGTTTGTCGTAGCTCAATGTTTTTAGTATGGTTAGATGGGGGACAATTTGGACTATATCATATCCTAAGGACATCCCCGTATCTCTTGTAGACACAGAGTTATGGGCCTGCAAAGTATAGTCTAATGCATTTCCTATGGACGGGTTGTTTGTTTACGTTTAGCTTAATTACTCGGCCCCTGTTTGTCGTAGCTCAATGTTTTTAGTATGGTTAGATGGGGGACAAATTGGACTATAAAATACTCAAAGGACATCCCCGTATCTCCAGTAGAAACAGAGTTACGAGCCTGCAAAGTATAGTCTAACTCATTTCCTATGGAGGAGGTTTGTTTCTTTACGTTTTGCTTAAGTACTCGGCCCCTATTTGTCGTAGCCCAAAGTTTTTAGTATGGTTAGATGAAGGACAAATTTTACTATAACATATCCTAAGGACATCCCGGTATCTCTAGTAGACACAGAGTTATGGCCCTGCAAAGTCTAGTCTAATGCATTTTCTATGGAGGGGTTTGTTTGTTCACGTATTGCTTAATTACTTGACCCTGTTCTTTCGATTAAAAATAATAGCATATCTTTAGTGTAGCGGTTATCGCATCCGCCTCACTCCCGGAAGGCCACAGGTTCGAAACCGCGAAGTTTTTTTTTTGCTTGGAACATGCAAAGACCTTTATAATTATCCGAACATTTGTGTCAAGGTCACATTATTTACATCCCCGTATCTCTGGTAGAACCAGAGTTACGAGCCTGCAAAGTTTATTTTCAAAAATCAAAAGTAACCTTCTAACAATAAGTGAGACAAAAAATAAGTTGACGACGATATTGAGGTAGCCTCAAGTTTAAAGTATCCTTGTATGGGGAGCAAAGAGTACTATAACATATCCAAAGGAGATCCCAGTATCTCTTGTAGAACAAGAGTTATGAGCCTCCAAAGTTTAGTGCAAAAATCATAAGTAACATAATAAAAATAAGTGAGACGATACCAAAGTTGACGAACATTTTGCTTAATATCTCGGCCCCTGTTTGTCGTAGCTCAATGTTTTTAGTATGGTTAGATGGGGGACAATTTGGACTATATCATATCCTAAGGACATCCCCGTATCTCTTGTAGACACAGAGTTATGGGCCTGCAAAGTATAGTCTAATGCATTTCCTATGGACGGGTTGTTTGTTTACGTTTAGCTTAATTACTCGGCCCCTGTTTGTCGTAGCTCAATGTTTTTAGTATGGTTAGATGGGGGACAAATTGGACTATAAAATACTCAAAGGACATCCCCGTATCTCTAGTAGAAACAGAGTTACGAGCCTGCAAAGTATAGTCTAACTCATTTCCTATGGAGGGGGTTTGTTTCTTTACGTTTTGCTTAAGTACTCGGCCCCTGTTTGTCGTAGCCCAAAGTTTTTAGTATGGTTAGATGAAGGACAAATTGGACTATAACATATCCTAAGGACATCCCGGTATCTCTAGTAGACACAGAGTTATGGCCCTGCAAAATATAGTCTAATGCATTTCCTATCGACGGGTTGTTTGTTTACGTTTAGCTTAATTACTCGGCCCCTGTTTGTCGTAGCTCAATATTTTTAGTATGGTTAGATGGGGGACAAATTGGACTATAACATACTCAAAGGACATCCCCGTATCTCCAGTAGAAACAGAGTTACGAGCCTGCAAAGTATAGTCTAATGCATTTTCTATGGAGGGGTTTGTTTGTTCACGTATTGCTTAATTACTTGACCCTGTTCTTTCGATTAAAAATAATAGCATATCTTTAGTGTAGCGGTTATAGCATCCGCCTCACTCCCGGAAGGCCACAGGTTCGAAACCGCGAAGTTTTTTTTTTTTGCTTGGAACATGCAAAGACCTTTATAATTATCCGAACATTTGTGTCAAGGTCACATTATTTACATCCCCGTATCTCTGGTAGAACCAGAGTTACGAGCCTGCAAAGTTTATTTTCAAAAATCAAAAGTAACCTTCTAACAATAAGTGAGACAAAAAATAAGTTGACGACGATATTGAGGTAGCCTCAAGTTTAAAGTATCCTTGTATGGGGAGCAAAGAGTACTATAACATATCCAAAGGAGATCCCAGTATCTCTTGTAGAACAAGAGTTATTAGCCTCCAAAGTTTAGTGCAAAAATCATAAGTAACATAATAAAAATAAGTGAGACGATACCAAAGTTGACGAACATTTTGCTTAATATCTCGGCCCCTGTTTGTCGTAGCTCAATGTTTTTAGTATGGTTAGATGGGGGACAATTTGGACTATATCATATCCTAAGGACATCCCCGTATCTCTTGTAGACACAGAGTTATGGGCCTGCAAAGTATAGTCTAATGCATTTCCTATGGACGGGTTGTTTGTTTACGTTTAGCTTAATTACTCGGCCCCTGTTTGTCGTAGCTCAATGTTTTTAGTATGGTTAGATGGGGGACAAATTGGACTATAAAATACTCAAAGGACATCCCCGTATCTCCAGTAGAAACAGAGTTACGAGCCTGCAAAGTATAGTCTAACTCATTTCCTATGGAGGAGGTTTGTTTCTTTACGTTTTGCTTAAGTACTCGGCCCCTGTTTGTCGTAGCCCAAAGTTTTTAGTATGGTTAGATGAAGGACAAATTTTACTATAACAAATCCTAAGGACATCCCGGTATCTCTAGTAGACACAGAGTTATGGCCCTGCAAAGTATAGTCTAATGCATTTTCTATGGAGGGGTTTGTTTGTTCACGTATTGCTTAATTACTTGACCCTGTTCTTTCGATTAAAAATAATAGCATATCTTTAGTGTAGTGGTTATCGCATCCGCCTCACTCCCGGAAGGCCACAGGTTCGAAACCGCGAAGTTTTTTTTTTTGCTTGGAACATGCAAAGACCTTTATAATTATCCGAACATTTGTGTCAAGGTCACATTATTTACATCCCCGTATCTCTGGTAGAACCAGAGTTACGAGCCTGCAAAGTTTATTTTCAAAAATCAAAAGTAACCTTCTAACAATAAGTGAGACAAAAAATAAGTTGACGACGATATTGAGGTAGCCTCAAGTTTAAAGTATCCTTGTATGGGGAGCAAAGAGTACTATAACATATCCAAAGGAGATCCCAGTATCTCTTGTAGAACAAGAGTTATTAGCCTCCAAAGTTTAGTGCAAAAATCATAAGTAACATAATAAAAATAAGTGAGACGATACCAAAGTTGACGAACATTTTGCTTAATATCTCGGCCCCTGTTTGTCGTAGCTCAATGTTTTTAAAATGGTTAGATGGGGGACAATTTGGACTATATCATATCCTAAGGACATCCCCGTATCTCTTGTAGACACAGAGTTATGGGCCTGCAAAGTATAGTCTAATGCATTTCCTATGGACGGGTTGTTTGTTTACGTTTAGCTTAATTACTCGGCCCCTGTTTGTCGTAGCTCAATGTTTTTAGTATGGTTAGATGGGGGACAAATTGGACTATAAAATACTCAAAGGACATCCCCGTATCTCCAGTAGAAACAGAGTTACGAGCCTGCAAAGTTTATTTTCAAAAATCAAAAGTAACCTTCTAACAATAAGTGAGACAAAAAATAAGTTGACGACGATATTGAGGTAGCCTCAAGTTTAAAGTATCCTTGTATGGGGAGCAAAGAGTACTATAACATATCCAAAGGAGATCCCAGTATCTCTTGTAGAACAAGAGTTATGAGCCTCCAAAGTTTAGTGCAAAAATCATAAGTAACATAATAAAAATAAGTGAGACGATACCAAAGTTGACGAAGATTTTGCTTAACATCTCGGCCCCTGTTTGTCGTAGCTCAATGTTTTTAGTATGGTTAGATGGGGGACAATTTGGACTATAACATATCCTAAGGACATCCCCGTATCTCTAGTAGACACAGAGTTATGGGCCTGCAAAGCATAGTCTAATGCATTTCCTTTGGACGGGTTGTTTGTTCATGTATTGCTTAATTACTTGACCCTGTTCTTTCGATTAAAAATAATAACATATCTTTAGTGTAGCGGTTATCGCATCCGCCCCACTTCCGGAAGGCCACAGGTTCGAAACCGCGAAGTTTTTTTTTATAATTATCCGAACATTTGTGTCAAGGTCACATTATTTACATCCCCGTATCTCTGGTAGAACCAGAGTTACGAGCCTCCAGAATTTAGTCTATTGTATTTCCTATGGAGGGGTTTGTTTGTTTACGATTTGCTTAATTACTCGACTACTGTTTGTCGTAGCCCTAATTCTTAGTATGGCTCGATGGGGGACAAATTGGTCTATAACATACTCAAAGGACATCCCCGTATCTCCAGTAGAAACAGAGTTACGAGCCTGCAAAGTTTTTTTTCAAAAATCAAAAGTAACCTTCTAACAATAATTGAGACAGAAAATAAGTTGACGACGATATTGAGGTAGCCTCAAGTTTAAAGTATCCTTGTATGGGGAGCAAAGAGTACTATAACATATCCAAAGGAGATCCCAGTATCTCTTGTAGAACAAGAGTTATGAGCCTCCAAAGTTTAGTGCAAAAATCATAAGTAACATAATAAAAATAAGTGAGACGATACCAAAGTTGACGAACATTTTGCTTAATATCTCGGCCCTTGTTTGTCGTAGCTCAATGTTTTTAGTATGGTTAGATGGGGGACAAATTGGACAATAACATACTCAAAGGACATCCCCGTATCTCCAGTAGAAACAGAGTTACGAGCCTGCAAAATATAGTCTAATGCATTTCCTATGGAGGGGTTGTTTGTTTACGTTTAGCTTAATTACTCGGCCCCTGTTTCTCGTAGCCCAAAGTTTTTAGTATGGTTAGATGGGGGACAAATTGGACTATATTATATCCTAAGGACATCCCCGTATCTCTAGTAGACACAGAGTTATGGGCCTGCAAAGTATAGTCTAATGCATTTCCTATGGACGGGTTGTTTGTTTACGTTTCGCTTAATTACTCGGCCCCTGTTTGTCGTAGCTCAATGTTTTTAGTATGGTTAGATGGGGGACAAATTGTACTATAACATCATGGATTTATAATAGAAGCTTACGCTTCCTGGATATTCCACTCGCCTTAAAACGGGCACAACATTTATTCCTCGTCTGAAATGGCGCGAGCTAGTAGGAGCCTGGCACGCGCGTTTGTGACGTAGAATTTGAGGCAAATTCAGAGGGGGTGGAAGTTTTTCACGCGCTTAAGTTTTAATTTTTAATAGCGCGCGCGAAACAATTTTTAGAAAAGTGCGCGCGCACGCGCGCCGAGAGAAAAAAGTTTGCCTCAATTTCTACGTCATCAGCCCCCCAGTCCCCATCCGCGTGAATTTTATGACATAAATGTGTTTAAAATCAAAATGCCTTACTGAAGGCTACAGTGGAATATCCAGGAAGCGTAAGCTTCTATTATAAATCCATGATAAAATACTCAAAGGACATCCCCGTATCTCCAGTGGAAACAGAGTTACGAGCCTGCAAAATATAGTCTAACTCATTTCCTATGGAGGGGGTTTGTTTCTTTACGTTTTGCTTAAGTACTCGGCCCCTGTTTGTCGTAGCCCAAAGTTTTTAGTATGGTTAGATGAAGGACAATTTGGACTATAACATATCCCAAGGACATCCCCGTATCTCTAGTAGACACAGAGTTATGGGCCTGCAAAGTATAGTCTAATGCATTTCCTATGGACGGGTTGTTTGTTTACGTTTAGCTTAATTACTCGGCCCCTGTTTGTCGTAGCTCAATGTTTTTAGTATGGTTAGATGGGGGACAAATTGGACTATAAAATACTCAAAGGACATCCCCGTATCTCCAGTAGAAACAGAGTTACGAGCCTGCAAAGTATAGTCTAACTCATTTCCTATGGAGGAGGTTTGTTTCTTTACGTTTTGCTTAAGTACTCGGCCCCTGTTTGTCGTAGCCCAAAGTTTTTAGTATGGTTAGATGAAGGACAAATTTTACTATAACAAATCCTAAGGACATCCCGGTATCTCTAGTAGACACAGAGTTATGGCCCTGCAAAGTATAGTCTAATGCATTTTCTATGGAGGGGTTTGTTTGTTCACGTATTGCTTAATTACTTGACCCTGTTCTTTCGATTAAAAATAATAGCATATCTTTAGTGTAGTGGTTATCGCATCCGCCTCACTCCCGGAAGGCCACAGGTTCGAAACCGCGAAGTTTTTTTTTTTTGCTTGGAACATGCAAAGACCTTTATAATTATCCGAACATTTGTGTCAAGGTCACATTATTTACATCCCCGTATCTCTGGTAGAACCAGAGTTACGAGCCTGCAAAGTTTATTTTCAAAAATCAAAAGTAACCTTCTAACAATAAGTGAGACAAAAAATAAGTTGACGACGATATTGAGGTAGCCTCAAGTTTAAAGTATCCTTGTATGGGGAGCAAAGAGTACTATAACATATCCAAAGGAGATCCCAGTATCTCTTGTAGAACAAGAGTTATTAGCCTCCAAAGTTTAGTGCAAAAATCATAAGTAACATAATAAAAATAAGTGAGACGATACCAAAGTTGACGAACATTTTGCTTAATATCTCGGCCCCTGTTTGTCGTAGCTCAATGTTTTTAAAATGGTTAGATGGGGGACAATTTGGACTATATCATATCCTAAGGACATCCCCGTATCTCTTGTAGACACAGAGTTATGGGCCTGCAAAGTATAGTCTAATGCATTTCCTATGGACGGGTTGTTTGTTTACGTTTAGCTTAATTACTCGGCCCCTGTTTGTCGTAGCTCAATGTTTTTAGTATGGTTAGATGGGGGACAAATTGGACTATAAAATACTCAAAGGACATCCCCGTATCTCCAGTAGAAACAGAGTTACGAGCCTGCAAAGTTTATTTTCAAAAATCAAAAGTAACCTTCTAACAATAAGTGAGACAAAAAATAAGTTGACGACGATATTGAGGTAGCCTCAAGTTTAAAGTATCCTTGTATGGGGAGCAAAGAGTACTATAACATATCCAAAGGAGATCCCAGTATCTCTTGTAGAACAAGAGTTATGAGCCTCCAAAGTTTAGTGCAAAAATCATAAGTAACATAATAAAAATAAGTGAGACGATACCAAAGTTGACGAAGATTTTGCTTAACATCTCGGCCCCTGTTTGTCGTAGCTCAATGTTTTTAGTATGGTTAGATGGGGGACAATTTGGACTATAACATATCCTAAGGACATCCCCGTATCTCTAGTAGACACAGAGTTATGGGCCTGCAAAGCATAGTCTAATGCATTTCCTTTGGACGGGTTGTTTGTTCATGTATTGCTTAATTACTTGACCCTGTTCTTTCGATTAAAAATAATAACATATCTTTAGTGTAGCGGTTATCGCATCCGCCCCACTTCCGGAAGGCCACAGGTTCGAAACCGCGAAGTTTTTTTTTATAATTATCCGAACATTTGTGTCAAGGTCACATTATTTACATCCCCGTATCTCTGGTAGAACCAGAGTTACGAGCCTCCAGAATTTAGTCTATTGTATTTCCTATGGAGGGGTTTGTTTGTTTACGATTTGCTTAATTACTCGACTACTGTTTGTCGTAGCCCTAATTCTTAGTATGGCTCGATGGGGGACAAATTGGTCTATAACATACTCAAAGGACATCCCCGTATCTCCAGTAGAAACAGAGTTACGAGCCTGCAAAGTTTTTTTTCAAAAATCAAAAGTAACCTTCTAACAATAATTGAGACAGAAAATAAGTTGACGACGATATTGAGGTAGCCTCAAGTTTAAAGTATCCTTGTATGGGGAGCAAAGAGTACTATAACATATCCAAAGGAGATCCCAGTATCTCTTGTAGAACAAGAGTTATGAGCCTCCAAAGTTTAGTGCAAAAATCATAAGTAACATAATAAAAATAAGTGAGACGATACCAAAGTTGACGAACATTTTGCTTAATATCTCGGCCCTTGTTTGTCGTAGCTCAATGTTTTTAGTATGGTTAGATGGGGGACAAATTGGACAATAACATACTCAAAGGACATCCCCGTATCTCCAGTAGAAACAGAGTTACGAGCCTGCAAAGTATAGTCTAATGCATTTCCTATGGAGGGGTTGTTTGTTTACGTTTAGCTTAATTACTCGGCCCCTGTTTCTCGTAGCCCAAAGTTTTTAGTATGGTTAGATGGGGGACAAATTGGACTATATTATATCCTAAGGACATCCCCGTATCTCTAGTAGACACAGAGTTATGGGCCTGCAAAGTATAGTCTAATGCATTTCCTATGGACGGGTTGTTTGTTTACGTTTCGCTTAATTACTCGGCCCCTGTTTGTCGTAGCTCAATGTTTTTAGTATGGTTAGATGGGGGACAAATTGTACTATAACATCATGGATTTATAATAGAAGCTTACGCTTCCTGGATATTCCACTCGCCTTAAAACGGGCACAACATTTATTCCTCGTCTGAAATGGCGCGAGCTAGTAGGAGCCTGGCACGCGCGTTTGTGACGTAGAATTTGAGGCAAATTCAGAGGGGGTGGAAGTTTTTCACGCGCTTAAGTTTTAATTTTTAATAGCGCGCGCGAAACAATTTTTAGAAAAGTGCGCGCGCACGCGCGCCGAGAGAAAAAAGTTTGCCTCAATTTCTACGTCATCAGCCCCCCAGTCCCCATCCGCGTGAATTTTATGACATAAATGTGTTTAAAATCAAAATGCCTTACTGAAGGCTACAGTGGAATATCCAGGAAGCGTAAGCTTCTATTATAAATCCATGATAAAATACTCAAAGGACATCCCCGTATCTCCAGTGGAAACAGAGTTACGAGCCTGCAAAATATAGTCTAACTCATTTCCTATGGAGGGGGTTTGTTTCTTTACGTTTTGCTTAAGTACTCGGCCCCTGTTTGTCGTAGCCCAAAGTTTTTAGTATGGTTAGATGAAGGACAATTTGGACTATAACATATCCCAAGGACATCCCCGTATCTCTAGTAGACACAGAGTTATGGGCCTGCAAAGTATAGTCTAATGCATTTTCTATGGAGTGGTTTGTTTGTTCACGTATTGCTTAATTACTTGACCCTGTTCTTTCGATTAAAAATAATAGCATATCTTTAGTGTAGCGGTTATCGCATCCGCCTCACTCCCGGAAGGCCACAGGTTCGAAACCGCGAAGTTTTTTTTTTGCTTGGAACATGCAAAGACCTTTATAATTATCCGAACATTTGTGTCAAGGTCACATTATTTACATCCCCGTATCTCTGGTAGAACCAGAGTTACGAGCCTGCAAAGTTTATTTTCAAAAATCAAAAGTAACCTTCTAACAATAAGTGAGACAAAAAATAAGTTGACGACGATATTGAGGTAGCCTCAAGTTTAAAGTATCCTTGTATGGGGAGCAAAGAGTACTATAACATATCCAAAGGAGATCCCAGTATCTCTTGTAGAACAAGAGTTATGAGCCTCCAAAGTTTAGTGCAAAAATCATAAGTAACATAATAAAAATAAGTGAGACGATACCAAAGTTGACGAACATTTTGCTTAATATCTCGGCCCCTGTTTGTCGTAGCTCAATGTTTTTAGTATGGTTAGATGGGGGACAATTTGGACTATATCATATCCTAAGGACATCCCCGTATCTCTTGTAGACACAGAGTTATGGGCCTGCAAAATATAGTCTAATGCATTTCCTATGGACGGGTTGTTTGTTTACGTTTAGCTTAATTACTCGGCCCCTGTTTGTCGTAGCTCAATGTTTTTAGTATGGTTAGATAGGGGACAAATTGGACTATAAAATACTCAAAGGACATCCCCGTATCTCTAGTAGAAACAGAGTTACGAGCCTGCAAAGTATAGTCTAACTCATTTCCTATGGAGGGGGTTTGTTTCTTTACGTTTTGCTTAAGTACTCGGCCCCTGTTTGTCGTAGCCCAAAGTTTTTAGTATGGTTAGATGAAAGACAAATTGGACTATAACATATCCTAAGGACATCCCGGTATCTCTAGTAGACACAGAGTTATGGCCCTGCAAAATATAGTCTAATGCATTTCCTATCGACGGGTTGTTTGTTTACGTTTAGCTTAATTACTCGGCCCCTGTTTGTCGTAGCTCAATATTTTTAGTATGGTTAGATGGGGGACAAATTGGACTATAACATACTCAAAGGACATCCCCGTATCTCCAGTAGAAACAGAGTTACGAGCCTGCAAAGTATAGTCTAATGCATTTTCTATGGAGGGGTTTGTTTGTTCACGTATTGCTTAATTACTTGACCCTGTTCTTTCGATTAAAAATAATAGCATATCTTTAGTGTAGCGGTTATCGCATCCGCCTCACTCCCGGAAGGCCACAGGTTCGAAACCGCGAAGTTTTTTTTTTTTGCTTGGAACATGCAAAGACCTTTATAATTATCCGAACATTTGTGTCAAGGTCACATTATTTACATCCCCGTATCTCTGGTAGAACCAGAGTTACGAGCCTGCAAAGTTTATTTTCAAAAATCAAAAGTAACCTTCTAACAATAAGTGAGACAAAAAATAAGTTGACGACGATATTGAGGTAGCCTCAAGTTTAAAGTATCCTTGTATGGGGAGCAAAGAGTACTATAACATATCCAAAGGAGATCCCAGTATCTCTTGTAGAACAAGAGTTATTAGCCTCCAAAGTTTAGTGCAAAAATCATAAGTAACATAATAAAAATAAGTGAGACGATACCAAAGTTGACGAACATTTTGCTTAATATCTCGGCCCCTGTTTGTCGTAGCTCAATGTTTTTAGTATGGTTAGATGGGGGACAATTTGGACTATATCATATCCTAAGGACATCCCCGTATCTCTTGTAGACACAGAGTTATGGGCCTGCAAAGTATAGTCTAATGCATTTCCTATGGACGGGTTGTTTGTTTACGTTTAGCTTAATTACTCGGCCCCTGTTTGTCGTAGCTCAATGTTTTTAGTATGGTTAGATGGGGGACAAATTGGACTATAAAATACTCAAAGGACATCCCCGTATCTCCAGTAGAAACAGAGTTACGAGCCTGCAAAGTATAGTCTAACTCATTTCCTATGGAGGAGGTTTGTTTCTTTACGTTTTGCTTAAGTACTCGGCCCCTATTTGTCGTAGCCCAAAGTTTTTAGTATGGTTAGATGAAGGACAAATTTTACTATAACATATCCTAAGGACATCCCGGTATCTCTAGTAGACACAGAGTTATGGCCCTGCAAAGTATAGTCTAATGCATTTTCTATGGAGGGGTTTGTTTGTTCACGTATTGCTTAATTACTTGACCCTGTTCTTTCGATTAAAAATAATAGCATATCTTTAGTGTAGCGGTTATCGCATCCGCCTCACTCCCGGAAGGCCACAGGTTCGAAACCGCGAAGTTTTTTTTTTGCTTGGAACATGCAAAGACCTTTATAATTATCCGAACATTTGTGTCAAGGTCACATTATTTACATCCCCGTATCTCTGGTAGAACCAGAGTTACGAGCCTGCAAAGTTTATTTTCAAAAATCAAAAGTAACCTTCTAACAATAAGTGAGACAAAAAATAAGTTGACGACGATATTGAGGTAGCCTCAAGTTTAAAGTATCCTTGTATGGGGAGCAAAGAGTACTATAACATATCCAAAGGAGATCCCAGTATCTCTTGTAGAACAAGAGTTATTAGCCTCCAAAGTTTAGTGCAAAAATCATAAGTAACATAATAAAAATAAGTGAGACGATACCAAAGTTGACGAACATTTTGCTTAATATCTCGGCCCCTGTTTGTCGTAGCTCAATGTTTTTAGTATGGTTAGATGGGGGACAATTTGGACTATATCATATCCTAAGGACATCCCCGTATCTCTTGTAGACACAGAGTTATGGGCCTGTAAAGTATAGTCTAATGCATTTCCTATGGACGGGTTGTTTGTTTACGTTTAGCTTAATTACTCGGCCCCTGTTTGTCGTAGCTCAATGTTTTTAGTATGGTTAGATGGGGGACAAATTGGACTATAAAATACTCAAAGGACATCCCCGTATCTCCAGTAGAAACAGAGTTACGAGCCTGCAAAGTATAGTCTAACTCATTTCCTATGGAGGAGGTTTGTTTCTTTACGTTTTGCTTAAGTACTCGGCCCCTATTTGTCGTAGCCCAAAGTTTTTAGTATGGTTAGATGAAGGACAAATTTTACTATAACATATCCTAAGGACATCCCGGTATCTCTAGTAGACACAGAGTTATGGCCCTGCAAAGTATAGTCTAATGCATTTTCTATGGAGGGGTTTGTTTGTTCACGTATTGCTTAATTACTTGACCCTGTTCTTTCGATTAAAAATAATAGCATATCTTTAGTGTAGCGGTTATCGCATCCGCCTCACTCCCGGAAGGCCACAGGTTCGAAACCGCGAAGTTTTTTTTTTTTGCTTGGAACATGCAAAGACCTTTATAATTATCCGAACATTTGTGTCAAGGTCACATTATTTACATCCCCGTATCTCTGGTAGAACCAGAGGTACGAGCCTGCAAAGTTTATTTTCAAAAATCAAAAGTAACCTTCTAACAATAAGTGAGACAAAAAATAAGTTGACGACGATATTGAGGTAGCCTCAAGTTTAAAGTATCCTTGTATGGGGAGCAAAGAGTACTATAACATATCCAAAGGAGATCCCAGTATCTCTTGTAGAACAAGAGTTATGAGCCTCCAAAGTTTAGTGCAAAAATCATAAGTAACATAATAAAAATAAGTGAGACGATACCAAAGTTGACGAACATTTTGCTTAATATCTCGGCCCCTGTTTGTCGTAGCTCAATGTTTTTAGTATGGTTAGATGGGGGACAATTTGGACTATATCATATCCTAAGGACATCCCCGTATCTCTTGTAGACACAGAGTTATGGGCCTGCAAAGTATAGTCTAATGCATTTCCTATGGACGGGTTGTTTGTTTACGTTTAGCTTAATTACTCGGCCCCTGTTTGTCGTAGCTCAATGTTTTTAGTATGGTTAGATGGGGGACAAATTGGACAATAACATACTCAAAGGACATCCCCGTACCTCCAGTAGAAACAGAGTTACGAGCCTGCAAAGTATAGTCTAATGCATTTCCTATGGAGGGGTTGTTTGTTTACGTTTAGCTTAATTACTCGGCCCCTGTTTCTCGTAGCCCAAAGTTTTTAGTATGGTTAGATGGGGGACAAATTGGACTATATCATATCCTAAGGACATCCCCGTATCTCTAGTAGACACAGAGTTATGGGCCTGCAAATTATAGTCTAATGCATATCCTATGGAGGGGTTGTTTGTTTACGTTTAGCTTAATTACTCGGCCCCTGTTTGTCGTAGCTCAATGTTTTTACTATGGTTAGATGGGGGACAAATTGGACTATAACATATCCTAAGGACATCCCGGTATCTCTAGTAGACACAGAGTTATGGGCCTGCAAAGTATAGTCTAATGCATTTTCTATGGAGGGGTTTGTGTGTTAATGTATTGCTTAATTACTTGACCCTGTTCTTTCGATTAAAAATAATAACATATCTTTAGTGTAGCGGTTATCGCATCCGCCTCACTCCCGGAAGGCCACAGGTTCGAAACCGCGAAGTTTTGTTTTTTTGCTTGGAACATGCAAAGACCTTTATAATTATCCGAACATTTGTGTCAAGGTCACATTATTTACCTCCCCGTATCTCTGGTAGAACCAGAGTTACGAGCCTCCAGAATTTAGTCTAATGTATTTCCTATGGAGGGGTAGGTTTGTTTACGATTAGCTTAATTACTCGACTACTGTTTGTCGTAGCCCTAATTCTTAGTATGGCTAGATGGAGGACAAATTGGTCTATAACATACTCAAAGGACATCCCCGTATCTCCAGTAGAAACAGAGTTACGAGCCTGCAAAATATAGTCTAATGCATTTTCTATGGAGGGGTTTGTTTGTTCACGTATTGCTTAATTACTTGACCCTGTTCCTTCGATTAAAAATAATAACATATCTTTAGTGTAGTGGTTATCGCATCCGCCTCACTCCCGGAAGGCCACAGGTTCGAGACCGCGAAGTTTTTTTTTTTTTTTGCTTGGAACATGCAAAGACCTTTATAATTATCCGAACATTTGTGTCAAAGTCACATTATTTACATCCCCGTATCTCTGGTAGAACCAGAGTTACGAGCCTCCAGAATTTAGTCTAATGTATTTCCTATGGAGGGGTTTGTTTGTTTACGATTAGCTTAATTACTCGACTACTGTTTGTCGTAGCCCTAATTCTTAGTATGGCTAGATGGGGGACAAATTGGTCTATAACATACTCAAAGGACATCCCCGTATCTCCAGTAGAAACAGAGTTACGAGCCTGCAAAGTTTATTTTCAAAAATCAAAAGTAACCTTCTAACAATAAGTGAGACAAAAAATAAGTTGACGACGATATTCAGGTAGCCTCAAGTTTAAAGTATCCTTGTATGGGGAGCAAAGAGTACTATAACATATCCAAAGGAGATCCCAGTATCTCTTGTAGAACAAGAGTTATGAGCCTCCAAAGTTTAGTGCAAAAATCATAAGTAACATAATAAAAATAAGTGAGACGATACCAAAGTTGACGAACATTTTGCTTAATATCTCGGCCCTTGTTTGTCGTAGCTCAATGTTTTTAGTATGGTTAGATGGGGGACAAATTGGACAATAACATACTCAAAGGACATCCCCGTATCTCCAGTAGAAACAGAGTTACGAGCCTGCAAAGTATAGTCTAATGCATTTCCTATGGAGGGGTTGTTTGTTTACGTTTAGCTTAATTACTCGGCCCCTGTTTCTCGTAGCCCAAAGTTTTTAGTATGGTTAGATGGGGGACAAATTGGACTATATCATATCCTAAGGACATCCCCGTATCTCTAGTAGACACAGAGTTATGGGCCTGCAAATTATAGTCTAATGCATTTTCTATTGAGGGGTTTGTTTGTTAATGTATTGCTTAATTACTTGACCCTGTTCTTTCGATTAAAAATAATAACATATCTTTAGTGTAGCGGTTATCGCATCCGCCTCACTCCCGGAAGGCCACAGGTTCGAGCCCGCGAAGTTTTTTTTTTTTTTTTGCTTGGAACATGCAAAGACCTTTATAATTATCCGAACATTTGTGTCAAAGTCACATTATTTACATCCCCGTATCTCTGGTAGAACCAGAGTTACGAGCCTCCAGAATTTAGTCTAATGTATTTCCTATGGAGGGGTTTGTTTGTTTACGATTAGCTTAATTACTCGACTACTGTTTGTCGTAGCCCTAATTCTTAGTATGGCTAGATGGGGGACAAATTGGTCTATAACATACTCAAAGGACATCCCCGTATCTCCAGTAGAAACAGAGTTACGAGCCTGCAAAGTATAGTCTAATGCATTTCCTATGGAGGGGTTGTTTGTTTACGTTTAGCTTAATTACTCGGCCCCTGTTTCTCGTAGCCCAAAGTTTTTAGTATGGTTAGATGGGGGACAAATTGGACTATATCATATCCTAAGGACATCCCCGTATCTCTAGTAGACACAGAGTTATGGGCCTGCAAATTATAGTCTAATGCATTTTCTATTGAGGGGTTTGTTTGTTAATGTATTGCTTAATTACTTGACCCTGTTCTTTCGATTAAAAATAATAACATATCTTTAGTGTAGCGGTTATCGCATCCGCCTCACTCCCGGAAGGCCACAGGTTCGAGACCGCGAAGTTTTTTTTTTTTTTTTGCTTGGAACATGCAAAGACCTTTATAATTATCCGAACATTTGTGTCAAAGTCACATTATTTACATCCCCGTATCTCTGGTAGAACCAGAGTTACGAGCCTCCAGAATTTAGTCTAATGTATTTCCTATGGAGGGGTTTGTTTGTTTACGATTAGCTTAATTACTCGACTACTGTTTGTCGTAGCCCTAATTCTTAGTATGGCTAGATGGGGGACAAATTGGTCTATAACATACTCAAAGGACATCCCCGTATCTCCAGTAGAAACAGAGTTACGAGCCTGCAAAGTTTTTTTTCAAAAATCAAAAGTAACCTTCTAACAATAAGTGAGACAGAAAATAAGTTGACGACGATATTGAGGTAGCCTCAAGTTTAAAGTATCCTTGTATGGGGAGCAAAGAGTACTATAACATATCCAAAGGAGATCCCAGTATCTCTTGTAGAACAAGAGTTATGAGCCTCCAAAGTTTAGTGCAAAAATCATAAGTAACATAATAAAAATAAGTGAGACGATACCAAAGTTGACGAACATTTTGCTTAATATCTCGGCCCTTGTTTGTCGTAGCTCAATGTTTTTAGTATGGTTAGATGGGGGACAAATTGGACAATAACATACTCAAAGGACATCCCCGTATCTCCAGTAGAAACAGAGTTACGAGCCTGCAAATTATAGTCTAATGCATTTCCTATGGAGGGGTTGTTTGTTTACGTTTAGCTTAATTACTCGGCCCCTGTTTCTCGTAGCCCAAAGTTTTTAGTATGGTTAGATGGGGGACAAATTGGACTATATCATATCCTAAGGACATCCCCGTATCTCTAGTAGACACAGAGTTATGGGCCTGCAAATTATAGTCTAATGCATATCCTATGGAGGGGTTGTTTGTTTACGTTTAGCTTAATTACTCGGCCCCTGTTTGTCGTAGCTCAATGTTTTTACTATGGTTAGATGGGGGACAAATTGGACTATAACATATCCTAAGGACATCCCGGTATCTCTAGTAGACACAGAGTTATGGGCCTGCAAAGTATAGTCTAATGCATTTTCTATGGAGGGGTTTGTGTGTTAATGTATTGCTTAATTACTTGACCCTGTTCTTTCGATTAAAAATAATAACATATCTTTAGTGTAGCGGTTATCGCATCCGCCTCACTCCCGGAAGGCCACAGGTTCGAAACCGCGAAGTTTTGTTTTTTTGCTTGGAACATGCAAAGACCTTTATAATTATCCGAACATTTGTGTCAAGGTCACATTATTTACATCCCCGTATCTCTGGTAGAACCAGAGTTACGAGCCTCCAGAATTTAGTCTAATGTATTTCCTATGGAGGGGTAGGTTTGTTTACGATTAGCTTAATTACTCGACTACTGTTTGTCGTAGCCCTAATTCTTAGTATGGCTAGATGGAGGACAAATTGGTCTATAACATACTCAAAGGACATCCCCGTATCTCCAGTAGAAACAGAGTTACGAGCCTGCAAAATATAGTCTAATGCATTTTCTATGGAGGGGTTTGTTTGTTCACGTATTGCTTAATTACTTGACCCTGTTCCTTCGATTAAAAATAATAACATATCTTTAGTGTAGTGGTTATCGCATCCGCCTCACTCCCGGAAGGCCACAGGTTCGAGACCGCGAAGTTTTTTTTTTTTTTTGCTTGGAACATGCAAAGACCTTTATAATTATCCGAACATTTGTGTCAAAGTCACATTATTTACATCCCCGTATCTCTGGTAGAACCAGAGTTACGAGCCTCCAGAATTTAGTCTAATGTATTTCCTATGGAGGGGTTTGTTTGTTTACGATTAGCTTAATTACTCGACTACTGTTTGTCGTAGCCCTAATTCTTAGTATGGCTAGATGGGGGACAAATTGGTCTATAACATACTCAAAGGACATCCCCGTATCTCCAGTAGAAACAGAGTTACGAGCCTGCAAAGTTTATTTTCAAAAATCAAAAGTAACCTTCTAACAATAAGTGAGACAAAAAATAAGTTGACGACGATATTCAGGTAGCCTCAAGTTTAAAGTATCCTTGTATGGGGAGCAAAGAGTACTATAACATATCCAAAGGAGATCCCAGTATCTCTTGTAGAACAAGAGTTATGAGCCTCCAAAGTTTAGTGCAAAAATCATAAGTAACATAATAAAAATAAGTGAGACGATACCAAAGTTGACGAACATTTTGCTTAATATCTCGGCCCTTGTTTGTCGTAGCTCAATGTTTTTAGTATGGTTAGATGGGGGACAAATTGGACAATAATATACTCAAAGGACATCCCCGTATCTCCAGTAGAAACAGAGTTACGAGCCTGCAAAGTATAGTCTAATGCATTTCCTATGGAGGGGTTGTTTGTTTACGTTTAGCTTAATTACTCGGCCCCTGTTTCTCGTAGCCCAAAGTTTTTAGTATGGTTAGATGGGGGACAAATTGGACTATATCATATCCTAAGGACATCCCCGTATCTCTAGTAGACACAGAGTTATGGGCCTGCAAATTATAGTCTAATGCATTTTCTATTGAGGGGTTTGTTTGTTAATGTATTGCTTAATTACTTGACCCTGTTCTTTCGATTAAAAATAATAACATATCTTTAGTGTAGCGGTTATCGCATCCGCCTCACTCCCGGAAGGCCACAGGTTCGAGACCGCGAAGTTTTTTTTTTTTTTTTGCTTGGAACATGCAAAGACCTTTATAATTATCCGAACATTTGTGTCAAAGTCACATTATTTACATCCCCGTATCTCTGGTAGAACCAGAGTTACGAGCCTCCAGAATTTAGTCTAATGTATTTCCTATGGAGGGGTTTGTTTGTTTACGATTAGCTTAATTACTCGACTACTGTTTGTCGTAGCCCTAATTCTTAGTATGGCTAGATGGGGGACAAATTGGTCTATAACATACTCAAAGGACATCCCCGTATCTCCAGTAGAAACAGAGTTACGAGCCTGCAAAGTATAGTCTAATGCATTTCCTATGGAGGGGTTGTTTGTTTACGTTTAGCTTAATTACTCGGCCCCTGTTTCTCGTAGCCCAAAGTTTTTAGTATGGTTAGATGGGGGACAAATTGGACTATATCATATCCTAAGGACATCCCCGTATCTCTAGTAGACACAGAGTTATGGGCCTGCAAATTATAGTCTAATGCATATCCTATGGAGGGGTTGTTTGTTTACGTTTAGCTTAATTACTCGGCCCCTGTTTGTCGTAGCTCAATGTTTTTACTATGGTTAGATGGGGGACAAATTGGACTATAACATATCCTAAGGACATCCCGGTATCTCTAGTAGACACAGAGTTATGGGCCTGCAAAGTATAGTCTAATGCATTTTCTATGGAGGGGTTTGTGTGTTAATGTATTGCTTAATTACTTGACCCTGTTCTTTCGATTAAAAATAATAACATATCTTTAGTGTAGCGGTTATCGCATCCGCCTCACTCCCGGAAGGCCACAGGTTCGAAACCGCGAAGTTTTGTTTTTTTGCTTGGAACATGCAAAGACCTTTATAATTATCCGAACATTTGTGTCAAGGTCACATTATTTACATCCCCGTATCTCTGGTAGAACCAGAGTTACGAGCCTCCAGAATTTAGTCTAATGTATTTCCTATGGAGGGGTAGGTTTGTTTACGATTAGCTTAATTACTCGACTACTGTTTGTCGTAGCCCTAATTCTTAGTATGGCTAGATGGAGGACAAATTGGTCTATAACATACTCAAAGGACATCCCCGTATCTCCAGTAGAAACAGAGTTACGAGCCTGCAAAATATAGTCTAATGCATTTTCTATGGAGGGGTTTGTTTGTTCACGTTTTGCTTAATTACTTGACCCTGTTCCTTCGATTAAAAATAATAACATATCTTTAGTGTAGTGGTTATCGCATCCGCCTCCCTCCCGGAAGGCCACAGGTTCGAGACCGCGAAGTTTTTTTTTTTTTTTGCTTGGAACATGCAAAGACCTTTATAATTATCCGAACATTTGTGTCAAAGTCACATTATTTACATCCCCGTATCTCTGGTAGAACCAGAGTTACGAGCCTCCAGAATTTAGTCTAATGTATTTCCTATGGAGGGGTTTGTTTGTTTACGATTAGCTTAATTACTCGACTACTGTTTGTCGTAGCCCTAATTCTTAGTATGGCTAGATGGGGGACAAATTGGTCTATAACATACTCAAAGGACATCCCCGTATCTCCAGTAGAAACAGAGTTACGAGCCTGCAAAGTTTATTTTCAAAAATCAAAAGTAACCTTCTAACAATAAGTGAGACAAAAAATAAGTTGACGACGATATTCAGGTAGCCTCAAGTTTAAAGTATCCTTGTATGGGGAGCAAAGAGTACTATGACATATCCAAAGGAGATCCCAGTATCTCTTGTAGAACAAGAGTTATGAGCCTCCAAAGTTTAGTGCAAAAATCATAAGTAACATAATAAAAATAAGTGAGACGATACCAAAGTTGACGAACATTTTGCTTAATATCTCGGCCCCTGTTTGTCGTAGCTCAATGTTTTTAGTATGGTTAGATGGGGGACAAATTGGAATAAAACATACTAAAAGGACATCCCCGTATCTCCAGTAGAAACAGAGTTACGAGCCTGCAAAGTATAGTCTAATGCATTTCCTATGGAGGGGTTGTTTGTTTACGTTTAGCTTAATTACTCGGCCCCTGTTTGTCGTAGCTCAATGTTTTTAGTATGGTTAGATGGGGGACAAATTGGACTATAACATATCCTAACGACATCCCGGTATCTCTAGTAGACACAGAGTTATGGGCCTGCAAAGTATGGTCTAATGCATTTTCTATTGAGGGGTTTGTTTGTTAATGTATTGCTTAATTTCTTGACCCTGTTCTTTCGATTAAAAATAATAACATAGCTTTAGTGTAGCGGTTATCGCATCCGCCTCACTCCCGGAAGGCCACAGGTTCGAAACCGCGAAGTTTTGTTTTTTTGCTTGGAACATGCAAAGACCTTTATAATTATCCGAACATTTGTGTCAAGGTCACATTATTTACATCCCCGTATCTCTGGTAGAACCAGAGTTACGAGCCTCCAGAATTTAGTCTAATGTATTTCCTTTGGAGGGGTTTGTTTGTTTACGATTAGCTTAATTACTCGACTACTGTTTGTCGTAGCCCTAATTCTTAGTATGGCTAGATGAGGGACAAATTGGTCTATAACATACTCAAAGGACATCCCCGTATCTCCAGTAGAAACAGAGTTACGAGCCTGCAAAGTTTATTTTCAAAAATCAAAAGTAACCTTCTAACAATAAGTGAGACAAAAAATAAGTTGACGACGACATTGAGGTAGCATCAAGTTTAAAGTATCCTTGTATGGGGAGCAAAGAGTACTATAACATATCCAAAGGAGATCCCAGTATCTCTTGTAGAACAAGAGTTATGAGCCTCCAAAGTTTAGTGCAAAAATCATAAGTAACATAATAAAAATAAGTGAGACGATACCAAAGTTGACGAACATTTTGCTTAATATCTCGAACCCTGTTTGTCCTAGCTCAATGTTTTTAGTATGGTTAGATGGGGGACAATTTGGACTATAACATATCCTAAGGACATCCCCGTATCTCAAGCAGACACAGAGTTATGGGCCTGCAAAGTATAGTCTAATGCATTTCCTATGGAGAGGTTGTTTGTTTACGTTTAGCTTAATTACTCGGCCCCTGTTTGTCGTAGCTCAATGTTTTTACTATGGTTAGATGGGGGACAAATTGGACTATAACATATCCTAAGGACATCCCGGTATCTCTAGTAGACACAGAGTTATGGGCCTGCAAAGAATAGTCTAGTGCATTTCCTATGGACGGGTTGTTTGTTTACGTTTAGCTTAATTTATTTGGCCCCTGTTTGTCGTAGCTCAATGTTTTTAGTATGGTTAGATGGGGGACAAATTGTACTATAACATACTCAAAGGACATCCCCGTATCTCCAGTGGAAACAGAGTTACGAGCCTGCAAAATATAGTCTAACTCATTTCCTATGGAGGGGGTTTGTTTCTTTACGTTTTGCTTAAGTACTCGGCCCCTGTTTGTCGTAGCCCAAAGTTTTTAGTATGGTTAGATGAAGGACAATTTGGACTATAACATATCCCAAGGACATCCCCGTATCTCTAGTAGACACAGAGTTATGGGCCTGCAAAGTATAGTCTAATGCATTTTCTATGGAGGGGTTTGTTTGTTCACGTATTGCTTAATTACTTGACCCTGTTCTTTCGATTAAAAATAATAGCAAATCTTTAGTGTAGCGGTTATCGCATCCGCCTCACTCCCGGAAGGCCACAGGTTCGAAACCGCGAAGTTTTTTTTTTGCTTGGAACATGCAAAGACCTTTATAATTATCCGAACATTTGTGTCAAGGTCACATTATTTACATCCCCGTATCTCTGGTAGAACCAGAGTTACGAGCCTGCAAAGTTTATTTTCAAAAATCAAAAGTAGCCTTCTAACAATAAGTGAGACAAAAAATAAGTTGACGACAATATTGAGGTAGCCTCAAGTTTAAAGTATCCTTGTATGGGGAGCAAAGAGTACTATAACATATCCAAAGGAGATCCCAGTATCTCTTGTAGAACAAGAGTTATGAGCCTCCAAAGTTTAGTGCAAAAATCATAAGTAACATAATAAAAATAAGTGAGACGATACCAAAGTTGACGAACATTTTGCTTAATATCTCGAACCCTGTTTGTCCTAGCTCAATGTTTTTAGTATGATTAGATGGGGGACAATTTGGACTATAACATATCCTAAGGACATCCCCGTATCTCAAGTAGACACAGAGTTATGGGCCTGCAAAGTATAGTCTAATGCATTTCCTATGGAGAGGTTGTTTGTTTACGTTTAGCTTAATTACTCGGCCCCTGTTTGTCGTAGCTCAATGTTTTTACTATGGTTAGATGGGGGACAAATTGGACTATAAGATATCCTAAGGACATCCCGATATCTCTAGTAGACACAGAGTTATGGGCCTGCAAAGTATAGTCTAATGCATTTCCTATGGACGGGTTGTTTGTTTACGTTTAGCTTAATTACTCGGCCCCTGTTTGTCGTAGCTCAATGTTTTTAGTATGGTTAGATGGGGGACAAATTGTACTATAACATACTCAAAGGACATCCCCGTATCTCCAGTGGAAACAGAGTTACGAGCCTGCAAAATATAGTCTAACTCATTTCCTATGGAGGGGGTTTGTTTCTTTACGTTTTGCTTAAGTACTCGGCCCCTGTTTGTCGTAGCCCAAAGTTTTTAGTATGGTTAGATGAAGGACAATTTGGACTATAACATATCCCAAGGACATCCCCGTATCTCTAGTAGACACAGAGTTATGGGCCTGCAAAATATAGTCTAATGCATTTTCTATGGAGGGGTTTGTTTGTTCACGTATTGCTTAATTACTTGACCCTGTTCTTTCGATTAAAAATAATAGCATATCTTTAGTGTAGCGGTTATCGCATCCGCCTCACTCCCGGAAGGCCACAGGTTCGAAACCGCGAAGTTTTTTTTTTGCTTGGAACATGCAAAGACCTTTATAATTATCCGAACATTTGTGTCAAGGTCACATTATTTACATCCCCGTATCTCTGGTAGAACCAGAGTTACGAGCCTGCAAAGTTTATTTTCAAAAATCAAAAGTAGCCTTCTAACAATAAGTGAGACAAAAAATAAGTTGACGACAATATTGAGGTAGCCTCAAGTTTAAAGTATCCTTGTATGGGGAGCAAAGAGTACTATAACATATCCAAAGGAGATCCCAGTATCTCTTGTAGAACAAGAGTTATGAGCCTCCAAAGTTTAGTGCAAAAATCATAAGTAACATAATAAAAATAAGTGAGACGATACCAAAAATGACGAACATTTTGCTTAATATCTCGGCCCCTGTTTGTCGTAGCTCAATGTTTTTAGTACGGTTAGATGGGGGACAATTTGGACTATATCATATCCTAAGGACATCCCCGTATCTCTTGTAGACACAGAGTTATGGGCCTGCAAAGTATAGTCTAATGCATTTCCTATGGACGGTTTGTTTGTTTACGTTTAGCTTAATTACTCGGCCCCTGTTTGTCGTAGCTCAATGTTTTTAGTATGGTTAGATGGGGGACAAATTGGACTATAACATATCCTAAGGACATCCCGGTATCTCTAGTAGACACAGAGTTATGGGCCTGCAAAGAATAGTCTAATGCATTTCCTATGGACGGGTTGTTTGTTTACGTTTAGCTTAATTTATTTGGCCCCTGTTTGTCGTAGCTCAATGTTTTTAGTATGGTTAGATGGGGGACAAATTGTACTATAACATACTCAAAGGACATCCCCGTATCTCCAGTGGAAACAGAGTTACGAGCCTGCAAAATATAGTCTAACTCATTTCCTATGGAGGGGGTTTGTTTCTTTACGTTTTGCTTAAGTACTCGGCCCCTGTTTGTCGTAGCCCAAAGTTTTTAGTATGGTTAGATGAAGGACAATTTGGACTATAACATATCCCAAGGACATCCCCGTATCTCTAGTAGACACAGAGTTATGGGCCTGCAAAGTATAGTCTAATGCATTTTCTATGGAGGGGTTTGTTTGTTCACGTATTGCTTAATTACTTGACCCTGTTCTTTCGATTAAAAATAATAGCAAATCTTTAGTGTAGCGGTTATCGCATCCGCCTCACTCCCGGAAGGCCACAGGTTCGAAACCGCGAAGTTTTTTTTTTGCTTGGAACATGCAAAGACCTTTATAATTATCCGAACATTTGTGTCAAGGTCACATTATTTACATCCCCGTATCTCTGGTAGAACCAGAGTTACGAGCCTGCAAAGTTTATTTTCAAAAATCAAAAGTAGCCTTCTAACAATAAGTGAGACAAAAAATAAGTTGACGACAATATTGAGGTAGCCTCAAGTTTAAAGTATCCTTGTATGGGGAGCAAAGAGTACTATAACATATCCAAAGGAGATCCCAGTATCTCTTGTAGAACAAGAGTTATGAGCCTCCAAAGTTTAGTGCAAAAATCATAAGTAACATAATAAAAATAAGTGAGACGATACCAAAGTTGACGAACATTTTGCTTAATATCTCGAACCCTGTTTGTCCTAGCTCAATGTTTTTAGTATGATTAGATGGGGGACAATTTGGACTATAACATATCCTAAGGACATCCCCGTATCTCAAGTAGACACAGAGTTATGGGCCTGCAAAGTATAGTCTAATGCATTTCCTATGGAGAGGTTGTTTGTTTACGTTTAGCTTAATTACTCGGCCCCTGTTTGTCGTAGCTCAATGTTTTTACTATGGTTAGATGGGGGACAAATTGGACTATAAGATATCCTAAGGACATCCCGATATCTCTAGTAGACACAGAGTTATGGGCCTGCAAAGTATAGTCTAATGCATTTCCTATGGACGGGTTGTTTGTTTACGTTTAGCTTAATTACTCGGCCCCTGTTTGTCGTAGCTCAATGTTTTTAGTATGGTTAGATGGGGGACAAATTGTACTATAACATACTCAAAGGACATCCCCGTATCTCCAGTGGAAACAGAGTTACGAGCCTGCAAAATATAGTCTAACTCATTTCCTATGGAGGGGGTTTGTTTCTTTACGTTTTGCTTAAGTACTCGGCCCCTGTTTGTCGTAGCCCAAAGTTTTTAGTATGGTTAGATGAAGGACAATTTGGACTATAACATATCCCAAGGACATCCCCGTATCTCTAGTAGACACAGAGTTATGGGCCTGCAAAATATAGTCTAATGCATTTTCTATGGAGGGGTTTGTTTGTTCACGTATTGCTTAATTACTTGACCCTGTTCTTTCGATTAAAAATAATAGCATATCTTTAGTGTAGCGGTTATCGCATCCGCCTCACTCCCGGAAGGCCACAGGTTCGAAACCGCGAAGTTTTTTTTTTGCTTGGAACATGCAAAGACCTTTATAATTATCCGAACATTTGTGTCAAGGTCACATTATTTACATCCCCGTATCTCTGGTAGAACCAGAGTTACGAGCCTGCAAAGTTTATTTTCAAAAATCAAAAGTAGCCTTCTAACAATAAGTGAGACAAAAAATAAGTTGACGACAATATTGAGGTAGCCTCAAGTTTAAAGTATCCTTGTATGGGGAGCAAAGAGTACTATAACATATCCAAAGGAGATCCCAGTATCTCTTGTAGAACAAGAGTTATGAGCCTCCAAAGTTTAGTGCAAAAATCATAAGTAACATAATAAAAATAAGTGAGACGATACCAAAAATGACGAACATTTTGCTTAATATCTCGGCCCCTGTTTGTCGTAGCTCAATGTTTTTAGTACGGTTAGATGGGGGACAATTTGGACTATATCATATCCTAAGGACATCCCCGTATCTCTTGTAGACACAGAGTTATGGGCCTGCAAAGTATAGTCTAATGCATTTCCTATGGACGGTTTGTTTGTTTACGTTTAGCTTAATTACTCGGCCCCTGTTTGTCGTAGCTCAATGTTTTTAGTATGGTTAGATGGGGGACAAATTGGACTATAAAATACTCAAAGGACATCCCCGTATCTCCAGTAGAAACAGAGTTAAGAGCCTGCAAAGTATAGTCTAACTCATTTCCTATGGAGGGGGTTTGTTTCTTTACGTTTTGCTTAAGTACTCGGCCCCTGTTTGTCGTAGCCCAAAGTTTTTAGTATGGTTAGATGAAGGACAAATTGGACTATAACATATCCTAAGGACATCCCGGTATCTCCAGTAGAAACAGAGTTACGAGCCTGCAAAGTATAGTCTAACTCATTTCCTATGGAGGGGGTTTGTTTCTTTACGTTTTGCTTAAGTACTCGGCCCCTGTTTGTCGTAGCCCAAAGTTTTTAGTATGGTTAGATGAAGGACAAATTGGACTATAACATATCCTAAGGACATCCCGGTATCTCTAGTAGACACAGAGTTATGGCCCTGCAAAGTATAGTCTAATGCATTTTCTATGGAGGGGTTTGTTTGTTCACGTATTGCTTAATTACTTGACCCTGTTCTTTCGATTAAAAATAATAGCATATCTTTAGTGTAGCGGTTATCGCATCCGCCTCACTCCCGGAAGGCCACAGGTTCGAAACCGCGAAGTTTTTTTTTTTGCTTGGAACATGCAAAGAACTTAATAATTATCCGAACATTTGTGTCAAGGTCACATTATTTACATCCCCGTATCTCTGGTAGAACCAGAGTTACGAGCCTGCAAACTTTATTTTCAAAAATCAAAAGTAACCTTCTAACAATAAGTGAGGCAAAAAATAAGTTGACGACGATATTGAGGTAGCCTCAAGTTTAAAGTATCCTTGTATGGGGAGCAAAGAGTACTATAACATATCCAAAGGAGATCCCAGTATCTCTTGTAGAACAAGAGTTATGAGCCTCCAAAGTTTAGTGCAAAAATCATAAGTAACATAATAAAAATAAGTGAGACGATACCAAAATTGACGAACATTTTGCTTAACATCTCGGCCCCTGTTTGTCGTAGCTCAATGTTTTTAGTATGGTTAGATGGGGGACAATTTGGACTATATCATATCCTAAGGACATCCCCGTATCTCTTGTAGACACAGAGTTATGGGCCTGCAAAGTATAGTCTAATGCATTTCCTATGGACGGTTTGTTTGTTTACGTTTAGCTTAATTACTCGGCCCCTGTTTGTCGTAGCTCAATGTTTTTAGTATGGTTAGATGGGGGACAAATTGGACTATAAAATACTCAAAGGACATCCCCGTATCTCCAGTAGAAACAGAGTTAAGAGCCTGCAAAGTATAGTCTAACTCATTTCCTATGGAGGGGGTTTGTTTCTTTACGTTTTGCTTAAGTACTCGGCCCCTGTTTGTCGTAGCCCAAAGTTTTTAGTATGGTTAGATGAAGGACAAATTGGACTATAACATATCCTAAGGACATCCCGGTATCTCCAGTAGAAACAGAGTTACGAGCCTGCAAAGTATAGTCTAACTCATTTCCTATGGAGGGGGTTTGTTTCTTTACGTTTTGCTTAAGTACTCGGCCCCTGTTTGTCGTAGCCCAAAGTTTTTAGTATGGTTAGATGAAGGACAAATTGGACTATAACATATCCTAAGGACATCCCGGTATCTCTAGTAGACACAGAGTTATGGCCCTGCAAATTATAGTCTAATGCATTTTCTATGGAGGGGTTTGTTTGTTCACGTATTGCTTAATTACTTGACCCTGTTCTTTCGATTAAAAATAATAGCATATCTTTAGTGTAGCGGTTATCGCATCCGCCTCACTCCCGGAAGGCCACAGGTTCGAAACCGCGAAGTTTTTTTTTTTGCTTGGAACATGCAAAGAACTTAATAATTATCCGAACATTTGTGTCAAGGTCACATTATTTACATCCCCGTATCTCTGGTAGAACCAGAGTTACGAGCCTGCAAACTTTATTTTCAAAAATCAAAAGTAACCTTCTAACAATAAGTGAGGCAAAAAATAAGTTGACGACGATATTGAGGTAGCCTCAAGTTTAAAGTATCCTTGTATGGGGAGCAAAGAGTACTATAACATATCCAAAGGAGATCCCAGTATCTCTTGTAGAACAAGAGTTATGAGCCTCCAAAGTTTAGTGCAAAAATCATAAGTAACATAATAAAAATAAGTGAGACGATACCAAAATTGACGAACATTTTGCTTAACATCTCGGCCCCTGTTTGTCGTAGCTCAATGTTTTTAGTATGGTTAGATGGGGGACAATTTGGACTATAACATATCCTAAGGACATCCCCGTATCTCTAGTAGACACAGAGTTATGGGCCTGCAAAGCATAGTCTAATGCATTTCCTTTGGACGGGTTGTTTGTTTACGTTTAGCTTAATTACTCGGCCCCTGTTTGTCGTAGCTCAATGTTTTTAGTATGGCTAGATGAGGGACAAATTGGTCTATAACATACTCAAAGGACATCCCCGTATCTCCAGTAGAAACAGAGTTACGAGCCTGCAAAGTTTATTTTCAAAAATCAAAAGTAACCTTCTAACAATAAGTGAGACAAAAAATAAGTTGACGACGATATTGAGGTAGCATCAAGTTTAAAGTATCCTTGTATGGGGAGCAAAGAGTACTATAACATATCCAAAGGAGATCCCAGTATCTCTTGTAGAACAAGAGTTATGAGCCTCCAAAGTTTAGTGCAAAAATCGTACGTAACATAATAAAAATAAGTGAGACGATACCAAAGTTGACGAACATTTTGCTTAATATCTCGAACCCTGTTTGTCCTAGCTCAATGTTTTTAGTATGGTTAGATGGGGGACAATTTGGACTATAACATATCCTAAGGACATCCCCGTATCTCAAGTAGACACAGAGTTATGGGCCTGCAAAGTATAGTCTAATGCATTTCCTATGGAGAGGTTGTTTGTTTACGTTTAGCTTAATTACTCGGCCCCTGTTTGTCGTAGCTCAATGTTTTTACTATGGTTAGATGGGGGACAAATTGGACTATAACATATCCTAAGGACATCCCGGTATCTCTAGTAGACACAGAGTTATGGGCCTGCAAAGTATAGTCTAATGCATTTCCTATGGACGGGTTGTTTGTTTACGTTTAGCTTAATTACTCGGCCCCTGTTTGTCGTAGCTCAATGTTTTTAGTATGGTTAGATGGGGGACAAATTGTACTATAACATACTCAAAGGACATCCTCGTATCTCCAGTGGAAACAGAGTTACGAGCCTGCAAAATATAGTCTAACTCATTTCCTATGGAGGGGGTTTGTTTCTTTACGTTTTGCTTAAGTACTCGGCCCCTGTTTATCGTAGCCCAAAGTTTTTAGTATGGTTAGATGAAGGACAATTTGGACTATAACATATCCCAAGGACATCCCCGTATCTCTAGTAGACACAGAGTTATTGGCCTGCAAAGTATAGTCTAATGCATTTTCTATGGAGGGGTTTGTTTGTTCACGTATTGCTTAATTACTTGACCCTGTTCTTTCGATTAAAAATAATAGCATATATTTAGTGTAGCGGTTATCGCATCCGCCTCACTCCCGGAAGGCCACAGGTTCGAAACCGCGAAGTTTTTTTTTTGCTTGGAACATGCAAAGACCTTTATAATTATCCGAACATTTGTGTCAAGGTCACATTATTTACATCCCCGTATCTCTGGTAGAACCAGAGTTACGAGCTTGCAAAGTTTATTTTCAAAAATCAAAAGTAGCCTTCTAACAATAAGTGAGACAAAAAATAAGTTGACGACGATATTGAGGTAGCCTCAAGTTTAAAGTATCCTTGTATGGGGAGCAAAGAGTACTATAACATATCCAAAGGAGATCCCAGTATCTCTTGTAGAACAAGAGTTATGAGCCTCCAAAGTTTAGTGCAAAAATCATAAGTAACATAATAAAAATAAGTGAGACGATACCAAAGTTGACGAACATTTTGCTTAACATCTCGGCCCCTGTTTGTCGTAGCTCAATGTTTTTAGTATGGTTAGATGGGGGACAATTTGGACTATAACATATCCTAAGGACATCCCCGTATCTCTAGTAGACACAGAGTTATGGGCCTGCAAAGTATAGTCTAATGCATTTCCTATGGAGGGGTTGTTTGTTTACGTTTAGCTTAATTACTCGGCCCCTGTTTGTCGTAGCTCAATGTTTTTACTATGGTTAGATGGGGGACAAATTGGACTATAACATATCCTAAGGACATCCCGGTATCTCTAGTAGACAAAGAGTTATGGGCCTGCAAAGTATCGTCTAATGCATTTTCTATGGAGGGGTTTGTTTGTTCACGTATTGCTTAATTACTTGACCCTGTTCTTTCGATTAAAAATAATAGCATATCTTTAGTGTAGCGGTTATCGCATCCGCCTCACTCCCGGAAGGCCACAGGTTCGAAACCGCGAAGTTTTTTTTTTGCTTGGAACATGCAAAGACCTTTATAATTATCCGAACATTTGTGTCAAGGTCACATTATTTACATCCCCGTATCTCTGGTAGAACCAGAGTTACGAGCCTGCAAAGTTTATTTTCAAAAATCAAAAGTAGCCTTCTAACAATAAGTGAGACAAAAAATAAGTTGACGACGATATTGAGGTAGCCTCAAGTTTAAAGTATCCTTGTATGGGGAGCAAAGAGTACTATAACATATCCAAAGGAGATCCCAGTATCTCTTGTAGAACAAGAGTTATGAGCCTCCAAAGTTTAGTGCAAAAATCATAAGTAACATAATAAAAATAAGTGAGACGATACCAAAGTTGACGAACATTTTGCTTAATATCTCGAACCCTGTTTGTCCTAGCTCAATGTTTTTAGTATGGTTAGATGGGGGACAATTTGGACTATAACATATCCTAAGGACATCCCCGTATCTCAAGTAGACACAGAGTTATGGGCCTGCAAAGTATAGTCTAATGCATTTCCTATGGAGAGGTTGTTTGTTTACGTTTAGCTTAATTACTCGGCCCCTGTTTGTCGTAGCTCAATGTTTTTACTATGGTTAGATGGGGGACAAATTGGACTATAACATATCCTAAGGACATCCCGGTATCTCTAGTAGACACAGAGTTACGAGCCTGCAAAATATAGTCTAACTCATTTCCTATGGAGGGGGTTTGTTTCTTTACGTTTTGCTTAAGTACTCGGCCCCTGTTTGTTGTAGCCCAAAGTTTTTAGTATGGTTAGATGAAGGACAATTTGGACTATAACATATCCCAAGGACATCCCCGTATCTCTAGTAGACACAGAGTTATGGGCCTGCAAAGTATAGTCTAATGCATTTTCTATGGAGGGGGTTTGTTTCTTTACGTTTTGCTTAAGTACTCGGCCCCTGTTTGTCGTAGCCCAAAGTTTTTAGTATGGTTAGATGAAGGACAAATTGGACTATAACATATCCTAAGGACATCCCGGTATCTCTAGTAGACACAGAGTTATGGCCCTGCAAAGTATAGTCTAATGCATTTTCTATGGAGGGGTTTGTTTGTTCACGTATTGCTTAATTACTTGACCCTGTTCTTTCGATTAAAAATAATAGCATATCTTTAGTGTAGCGGTTATCGCATCCGCCTCACTCCCGGAAGGCCACAGGTTCGAAACCGCGAAGTTTTTTTTTTTGCTTGGAACATGCAAAGAACTTAATAATTATCCGAACATTTGTGTCAAGGTCACATTATTTACATCCCCGTATCTCTGGTAGAACCAGAGTTACGAGCCTGCAAACTTTATTTTCAAAAATCAAAAGTAACCTTCTAACAATAAGTGAGGCAAAAAATAAGTTGACGACGATATTGAGGTAGCCTCAAGTTTAAAGTATCCTTGTATGGGGAGCAAAGAGTACTATATCATATCCAAAGGAGATCCCAGTATCTCTTGTAGAACAAGAGTTATGAGCCTCCAAAGTTTAGTGCAAAAATCATAAGTAACATAATAAAAATAAGTGAGACGATACCAAAGTTGACGAACATTTTGCTTAACATCTCGGCCCCTGTTTGTCGTAGCTCAATGTTTTTAGTATGGTTAGATGGGGGACAATTTGGACTATAACATATCCTAAGGACATCCCCGTATCTCTAGTAGACACAGAGTTATGGGCCTGCAAAGCATAGTCTAATGCATTTCCTTTGGACGGGTTGTTTGTTTACGTTTAGCTTAATTACTCGGCCCCTGTTTGTCGTAGCTCAATGTTTTTAGTATGGTTAGATGGGGGACAAATTGGAATATAACATACTCAAAGGACATCGCCGTATCTACAGTAGAAACAGAGTTACGAGCCTGCAAAGTATAGTCTAATGCATTTTCTATGGAGGGGTTTGTTTGTTCATGTATTGCTTAATTACTTGACCCTGTTCTTTCGATTAAAAATAATAACATATCTTTAGTGTAGCGGTTATCGCATCCGCCCCACTTCCGGAAGGCCACAGGTTCGAAACCGCGAAGTTTTTTTTTATAATTATCCGAACATTTGTGTCAAGGTCACATTATTTACATCCCCGTATCTCTGGTAGAACCAGAGTTACGAGCCTCCAGAATTTAGTCTATTGTATTTCCTATGGAGGGGTTTGTTTGTTTACGATTTGCTTAATTACTCGACTACTGTTTGTCGTAGCCCTAATTCTTAGTATGGCTAGATGAGGGACAAATTGGTCTATAACATACTCAAAGGACATCCCCGTATCTCCAGTAGAAACAGAGTTACGAGCCTGCAAAGTTTTTTTTCAAAAATCAAAAGTAACCTTCTAACAATAAGTGAGACAGAAAATAAGTTGACGACGATATTGAGGTAGCCTCAAGTTTAAAGTATCCTTGTATGGGGAGCAAAGAGTACTATAACATATCCAAAGGAGATCCCAGTATCTCTTGTAGAACAAGAGTTATGAGCCTCCAAAGTTAAGTTCAAAAATCATAAGTAACATAATAAAAATAAGTGAGACGATACCAAAGTTGACGAACATTTTGCTTAATATCTCGGCCCTTGTTTGTCGTAGCTCAATGTTTTTAGTATGGTTAGATGGGGGACAAATTGGACAATAACATACTCAAAGGACATCCCCGTATCTCCAGTAGAAACAGAGTTACGAGCCTGCAAAGTATAGTCTAATGCATTTCCTATGGAGGGGTTGTTTGTTTACGTTTAGCTTAATTACTCGGCCCCTGTTTGTCGTAGCTCAATGTTTTTACTATGGTTAGATGGGGGACAAATTGGACTATAACATATCCTAAGGACATCCCGGTATCTCTAGTAGACAAAGAGTTATGGGCCTGCAAAGTATCGTCTAATGCATTTTCTATGGAGGGGTTTGTTTGTTCACGTATTGCTTAATTACTTGACCCTGTTCTTTCGATTAAAAATAATAGCATATCTTTAGTGTAGCGGTTATCGCATCCGCCTCACTCCCGGAAGGCCACAGGTTCGAAACCGCGAAGTTTTTTTTTGGCTTGGAACATGCAAAGACCTTTATAATTATCCGAACATTTGTGTCAAGGTCACATTATTTACATCCCCGTATCTCTGGTAGAACCAGAGTTACGAGCCTGCAAAGTTTATTTTCAAAAATCAAAAGTAGCCTTCTAACAATAAGTGAGACAAAAAATAAGTTGACGACGATATTGAGGTAGCCTCAAGTTTAAAGTATCCTTGTATGGGGAGCAAAGAGTACTATAACATATCCAAAGGAGATCCCAGTATCTCTTGTAGAACAAGAGTTATGAGCCTCCAAATTTTAGTGCAAAAATCATAAGTAACATAATAAAAATAAGTGAGACGATACCAAAGTTGACGAACATTTTGCTTAACATCTCGGCCCCTGTTTGTCGTAGCTCAATGTTTTTAGTATGGTTAGATGGGGGACAATTTGGACTATAACATATCCTAAGGACATCCCCGTATCTCAAGTAGACACAGAGTTATGGGCCTGCAAAGTATAGTCTAATGCATTTCCTATGGAGAGGTTGTTTGTTTACGTTTAGCTTAATTACTCGGCCCCTGTTTGTCGTAGCTCAATGTTTTTACTTTGGTTAGATGGGGGACAAATTGGACTATAACATATCCTAAGGACATCCCGGTATCTCTAGTAGACACAGAGTTATGGGCCTGCAAAGTATAGTCTAATGCATTTCCTATGGACGGGTTGTTTGTTTACGTTTAGCTTAATTACTCGGCCCCTGTTTGTCGTAGCTCAATGTTTTTAGTATGGTTAGATGGGGGACAAATTGTACTATAACATACTCAAAGGACATCCCCGTATCTCCAGTGGAAACAGAGTTACGAGCCTGCAAAATATAGTCTAACTCATTTCCTATGGAGGGGGTTTGTTTCTTTACGTTTTGCTTAAGTACTCGGCCCCTGTTTGTCGTAGCCCAAAGTTTTTAGTATGGTTAGATGAAGGACAATTTGGACTATAACATATCCCAAGGACATCCCCGTATCTCTAGTAGACACAGAGTTATGGGCCTGCAAAGTATAGTCTTATGCATTTTCTATGGAGGGGTTTGTTTGTTCACGTATTGCTTAATTACTTGACCCTGTTCTTTCGATTAAAAATAATAGCATATCTTTAGTGTAGCGGTTATCGCATCCGCCTCACTCCCGGAAGGCCACAGGTTCGAAACCGCGAAGTTTTTTTTTTGCTTGGAACATGCAAAGACCTTTATAATTATCCGAACATTTGTGTCAAGGTCACATTATTTACATCCCCGTATCTCTGGTAGAACCAGAGTTACGAGCCTGCAAAGTTTATTTTCAAAAATCAAAAGTAGCCTTCTAACAATAAGTGAGACAAAAAATAAGTTGACGACGATATTGAGGTAGCCTCAAGTTTAAAGTATCCTTGTATGGGGAGCAAAGAGTACTATAACATATCCAAAGGAGATCCCAGTATCTCTTGTAGAACAAGAGTTATGAGCCTCCAAATTTTAGTGCAAAAATCATAAGTAACATAATAAAAATAAGTGAGACGATACCAAAGTTGACGAACATTTTGCTTAACATCTCGGCCCCTGTTTGTCGTAGCTCAATGTTTTTAGTATGGTTAGATGGGGGACAATTTGGACTATAACATATCCTAAGGACATCCCCGTATCTCAAGTAGACACAGAGTTATGGGCCTGCAAAGTATAGTCTAATGCATTTCCTATGGAGAGGTTGTTTGTTTACGTTTAGCTTAATTACTCGGCCCCTGTTTGTCGTAGCTCAATGTTTTTACTTTGGTTAGATGGGGGACAAATTGGACTATAACATATCCTAAGGACATCCCGGTATCTCTAGTAGACACAGAGTTATGGGCCTGCAAAGTATAGTCTAATGCATTTCCTATGGACGGGTTGTTTGTTTACGTTTAGCTTAATTACTCGGCCCCTGTTTGTCGTAGCTCAATGTTTTTAGTATGGTTAGATGGGGGACAAATTGTACTATAACATACTCAAAGGACATCCCCGTATCTCCAGTGGAAACAGAGTTACGAGCCTGCAAAATATAGTCTAACTCATTTCCTATGGAGGGGGTTTGTTTCTTTACGTTTTGCTTAAGTACTCGGCCCCTGTTTGTCGTAGCCCAAAGTTTTTAGTATGGTTAGATGAAGGACAATTTGGACTATAACATATCCCAAGGACATCCCCGTATCTCTAGTAGACACAGAGTTATGGGCCTGCAAAGTATAGTCTTATGCATTTTCTATGGAGGGGTTTGTTTGTTCACGTATTGCTTAATTACTTGACCCTGTTCTTTCGATTAAAAATAATAGCATATCTTTAGTGTAGCGGTTATCGCATCCGCCTCACTCCCGGAAGGCCACAGGTTCGAAACCGCGAAGTTTTTTTTTTTGCTTGGAACATGCAAAGACCTTTATAATTATCCGAACATTTGTGTCAAGGTCACATTATTTACATCCCCGTATCTCTGGTAGAACCAGAGTTACGAGCCTGCAAAGTTTATTTTCAAAAATCAAAAGTAGCCTTCTAACAATAAGTGAGACAAAAAATAAGTTGACGACGATATCGAGGTAGCCTCAAGTTTAAAGTATCCTTGTATGGGGAGCAAAGAGTACTATAACATATCCAAAGGAGATCCCAGTATCTCTTGTAGAACAAGAGTTATGAGCCTCCAAAGTTTAGTGCAAAAATCATAAGTAACATAATAAAAATAAGTGAGACGATACCAAAAATGACGAACATTTTGCTTAATATCTCGGCCCCTGTTTGTCGTAGCTCAATGTTTTTAGTACGGTTAGATGGGGGACAATTTGGACTATATCATATCCTAAGGACATCCCCGTATCTCTTGTAGACACAGAGTTATGGGCCTGCAAAGTATAGTCTAATGCATTTCCTATGGACGGTTTGTTTGTTTACGTTTAGCTTAATTACTCGGCCCCTGTTTGTCGTAGCTCAATGTTTTTAGTATGGTTAGATGGGGGACAAATTGGACTATAAAATACTCAAAGGACATCCCCGTATCTCCAGTAGAAACAGAGTTACGAGCCTGCAAAGTATAGTCTAACTCATTTCCTATGGAGGGGGTTTGTTTCTTTACGTTTTGCTTAAGTACTCGGCCCCTGTTTGTCGTAGCCCAAAGTTTTTAGTATGGTTAGATGAAGGACAAATTGGACTATAACATATCCTAAGGACATCCCGGTATCTCCAGTAGAAACAGAGTTACGAGCCTGCAAAGTATAGTCTAACTCATTTCCTATGGAGGGGGTTTGTTTCTTTACGTTTTGCTTAAGTACTCGGCCCCTGTTTGTCGTAGCCCAAAGTTTTTAGTATGGTTAGATGAAGGACAAATTGGACTATAACATATCCTAAGGACATCCCGGTATCTCTAGTAGACACAGAGTTATGGCCCTGCAAAGTATAGTCTAATGCATTTTCTATGGAGGGGTTTGTTTGTTCACGTATTGCTTAATTACTTGACCCTGTTCTTTCGATTAAAAATAATAGCATATCTTTAGTGTAGCGGTTATCGCATCCGCCTCACTCCCGGAAGGCCACAGGTTCGAAACCGCGAAGTTTTTTTTTTTTTGCTTGGAACATGCAAAGAACTTAATAATTATCCGAACATTTGTGTCAAGGTCACATTATTTACATCCCCGTATCTCTGGTAGAACCAGAGTTACGAGCCTGCAAACTTTATTTTCAAAAATCAAAAGTAACCTTCTAACAATAAGTGAGGCAAAAAATAAGTTGACGACGATATTGAGGTAGCCTCAAGTTTAAAGTATCCTTGTATGGGGAGCAAAGAGTACTATAACATATCCAAAGGAGATCCCAGTATCTCTTGTAGAACAAGAGTTATGAGCCTCCAAAGTTTAGTGCAAAAATCATAAGTAACATAATAAAAATAAGTGAGACGATACCAAAGTTGACGAACATTTTGCTTAACATCTCGGCCCCTGTTTGTCGTAGCTCAATGTTTTTAGTATGGTTAGATGGGGGACAATTTGGACTATATCATATCCTAAGGACATCCCCGTATCTCTAGTAGACACAGAGTTATGGGCCTGCAAAGCATAGTCTAATGCATTTCCTTTGGACGGGTTGTTTGTTTACGTTTAGCTTAATTACTCGGCCCCTGTTTGTCGTAGCTCAATGTTTTTAGTATGGTTAGATGGGGGACAAATTGGAATATAACATACTCAAAGGACATCGCCGTATCTACAGTAGAAACAGAGTTACGAGCCTGCAAAGTATAGTCTAATGCATTTTCTATGGAGGGGTTTGTTTGTTCATGTATTGCTTAATTAATTGACCCTGTTCTTTCGATTAAAAATAATAACATATCTTTAGTGTAGCGGTTATCGCATCCGCCCCACTTCCGGAAGGCCACAGGTTCGAAACCGCGAAGTTTTTTTTTATAATTATCCGAACATTTGTGTCAAGGTCACATTATTTACATCCCCGTATCTCTGGTAGAACCAGAGTTACGAGCCTCCAGAATTTTGTCTATTGTATTTCCTATGGAGGGGTTTGTTTGTTTACGATTTGCTTAATTACTCGACTACTGTTTGTCGTAGCCCTAATTCTTAGTATGGCTAGATGGAGGACAAATTGGTCTATAACATACTCAAAGGACATCCCCGTATCTCCAGTAGAAACAGAGTTACGAGCCTGCAAAGTTTTTTTTCAAAAATCAAAAGTAACCTTCTAACAATAAGTGAGACAGAAAATAAGTTGACGACGATATTGAGGTAGCCTCAAGTTTAAAGTATCCTTGTATGGGGAGCAAAGAGTACTATAACATATCCAAAGGAGATCCCAGTATCTCTTGTAGAACAAGAGTTATGAGCCTCCAAAGTTTAGTGCAAAAATCATAAGTAACATAATAAAAATAAGTGAGACGATACCAAAGTTGACGAACATTTTGCTTAACATCTCGGCCCCTGTTTGTCGTAGCTCAATGTTTTTAGTATGGTTAGATGGGGGACAATTTGGACTATAACATATCCTAAGGACATCCCCGTATCTCTAGTAGACACAGAGTTATGGGCCTGCAAAGCATAGTCTAATGCATTTCCTTTGGACGGGTTGTTTGTTTACGTTTAGCTTAATTACTCGGCCCCTGTTTGTCGTAGCTCAATGTTTTTAGTATGGTTAGATGGGGGACAAATTGGAATATAACATACTCAAAGGACATCGCCGTATCTACAGTAGAAACAGAGTTACGAGCCTGCAAAGTATAGTCTAATGCATTTTCTATGGAGGGGTTTGTTTGTTCATGTATTGCTTAATTACTTGACCCTGTTCTTTCGATTAAAAATAATAACATATCTTTAGTGTAGCGGTTATCGCATCCGCCCCACTTTCGGAAGGCCACAGGTTCGAAACCGCGAAGTTTTTTTTTATAATTATCCGAACATTTGTGTCAAGGTCACATTATTTACATCCCCGTATCTCTGGTAGAACCAGAGTTACGAGCCTCCAGAATTTAGTCTATTGTATTTCCTATGGAGGGGTTTGTTTGTTTACGATTTGCTTAATTACTCGACTACTGTTTGTCGTAGCCCTAATTCTTAGTATGGCTAGATGAGGGACAAATTGGTCTATAACATACTCAAAGGACATCCCCGTATCTCCAGTAGAAACAGAGTTACGAGCCTGCAAAGTTTTTTTTCAAAAATCAAAAGTAACCTTCTAACAATAAGTGAGACAGAAAATAAGTTGACGACGATATTGAGGTAGCCTCAAGTTTAAAGTATCCTTGTATGGGGAGCAAAGAGTACTATAACATATCCAAAGGAGATCCCAGTATCTCTTGTAGAACAAGAGTTATGAGCCTCCAAAGTTAAGTGCAAAAATAATAAGTAACATAATAAAAATAAGTGAGACGATACCAAAGTTGACGAACATTTTGCTTAATATCTCGGCCCTTGTTTGTCGTAGCTCAATGTTTTTAGTATGGTTAGATGGGGGACAAATTGGACAATAACATACTCAAAGGACATCCCCGTATCTCCAGTAGAAACAGAGTTACGAGCCTGCAAAGTATCGTCTAATGCATTTTCTGTGGAGGGGTTTGTTTGTTCACGTATTGCTTAATTACTTTACCCTGTTCTTTCGATTAAAAATAATAGCATATCTTTAGTGTAGCGGTTATCGCATCCGCCTCACTCCCGGAAGGCCACAGGTTCGAAACCGCGAAGTTTTTTTTTTTTGCTTGGAACATGCAAAGAACTTAATAATTATCCGAACATTTGTGTCAAGGTCACATTATTTACATCCCCGTATCTCTGGTAGAACCAGAGTTACGAGCCTGCAAACTTTATTTTCAAAAATCAAAAGTAACCTTCTAACAATAAGTGAGGCAAAAAATAAGTTGACGACGATATTGAGGTAGCCTCAAGTTTAAAGTATCCTTGTATGAAGAGCAAAGAGTACTATAACATATCCAAAGGAGATCCCAGTATCTCTTGTAGAACAAGAGTTATGAGCCTCCAAAGTTTAGTGCAAAAATCATAAGTAACATAATAAAAATAAGTGAGACGATACCAAAGTTGACGAACATTTTGCTTAACATCTCGGCCCCTGTTTGTCGTAGCTCAATGTTTTTAGTATGGTTAGATGGGGGACAATTTGGACTATAACATATCCTAAGGACATCCCTGTATCTCTAGTAGACACAGAGTTATGGGCCTGCAAAGCATAGTCTAATGCATTTCCTTTGGACGGGTTGTTTGTTTACGTTTAGCTTAATTACTCGGCCCCTGTTTGTCGTAGCTCAATGTTTTTACTATGGTTAGATGGGGGACAAATTGGACTATAACATATCCTAAGGACATCCCGGTATCTCTAGTAGACACAGAGTTATGGGCCTGCAAAGTATAGTCTAATGCATTTTCTATGGAGGGGTTTGTTTGTTAACGTATTGCTTAATTACTTGACCCTGTTCTTTCGATTAAAAATAATAACATATCTTTAGTGTAGCGGTTATCGCATCCGACTCACTCCCGGAAGGCCACAGGTTCGAAACCGCGAAGTTTTGTTTTTTTGCTTGGAACATGCAAAGAACTTTATAATTATCCGAACATTCGTGTCAAGGTCACATTATTTACATCCCCGTATCTCTGGTAGAACCAGAGTTACGAGCCTCCAGAATTTAGTCTAATGTATTTCCTATGGAGGGGTAGGTTTGTTTACGATTAGCTTAATTACTCGACTACTGTTTGTCGTAGCCCTAATTCTTAGTATGGCTAGATGGGGGACAAATTGGTCTATAACATACTCAAAGGACATCCCCGTATCTCCAGTAGAAACAGAGTTACGAGCCTGCAAAATATAGTCTAATGCATTTTCTATGGAGGGGTTTGTTTGTTCACGTATTGCTTAATTACTTGACCCTGTTCCTTCGATTAAAAATAATAACATATCTTTAGTGTAGCGGTTATCGCATCCGCCTCACTCCCGGAAGGCCACAGGTTCGAGACCGCGAAGTTTTTTTTTTTTTTTTGCTTGGAACATGCAAAGACCTTTATAATTATCCGAACATTTGTGTCAAAGTCACATTATTTACATCCCCGTATCTCTGGTAGAACCAGAGTTACGAGCCTCCAGAATTTAGTCTAATGTATTTCCTATGGAGGGGTTTGTTTGTTTACGATTAGCTTAATTACTCGACTAATGTTTGTCGTAGCCCTAATTCTTAGTATGGCTAGATGGGGGACAAATTGGTCTATAACATACTCAAAGGACATCCCCGTATCTCCAGTAGAAACAGAGTTACGAGCCTGCAAAATTTATTTTCAAAAATCAAAAGTAACCTTCTAACAATAAGTGAGACAAAAAATAAGTTGACGACGATATCCAGGTAGCCTCAAGTTTAAAGTATCCTTGTATGGGGAGCAAAGAGTACTATGACATATCCAAAGGAGATCCCAGTATCTCTTGTAGAACAAGAGTTATGAGCCTCCAAAGTTTAGTGCAAAAATCATAAGTAACATAATAAAAATAAGTGAGACGATACCAAAGTTGACGAACATTTTGCTTAATATCTCGGCCCCTGTTTGTCGTAGCTCAATGCTTTTAGTATGGTTAGATGGGGGACAAATTGGAATAAAACATACTAAAAGGACATCCCCGTATCTCCAGTAGAAACAGAGTTACGAGCCTGCAAAGTATAGTCTAATGCATTTCCTATGGAGGGGTTGTTTGTTTACGTTTAGCTTAATTACTCGGCCCCTGTTTGTCGTAGCTCAATGTTTTTAGTATGGTTAGATGGGGGACAAATTGGACTATAACATATCCTAACGACATCCCGGTATCTCTAGTAGACACAGAGTTATGGGCCTGCAAAGTATGGTCTAATGCATTTTCTATTGAGGGGTTTGTTTGTTAATGTATTGCTTAATTACTTGACCCTGTTCTTTCGATTAAAAATAATAACATATCTTTAGTGTAGCGGTTATCGCATCCGCCTCACTCCCGGAAGGCCACAGGTTCGAGACCGCGAAGTTTTTTTTTTTTTTTTTGCTTGGAACATGCAAAGACCTTTATAATTATCCGAACATTTGTGTCAAAGTCACATTATTTACATCCCCGTATCTCTGGTAGAACCAGAGTTACGAGCCTCCAGAATTTAGTCTAATGTATTTCCTATGGAGGGGTTTGTTTGTTTACGATTAGCTTAATTACTCGACTACTGTTTGTCGTAGCCCAAAGTTTTTAGTATGGTTAGATGGGGGACAAATTGGACTATATCATATCCTAAGGACATCCCCTTATCTCTAGTAGACACAGAGTTATGGGCCTGCAAATTATAGTCTAATGCATTTCCTATGGAGGGGTTGTTTGTTTACGTTTAGCTTAATTACTCGGCCCCTGTTTGTCGTAGCTCAATGTTTTTACTATGGTTAGATGGGGGACAAATTGGACTATAACATATCCTAAGGACATCCCGGTATCTCTAGTAGACACAGAGTTATATGCCTGCAAAGTATCGTCTAATGCATTTTCTATGGAGGGGTTTGTTTGTTCACGTATTGCTTAATTACTTTACCCTGTTCTTTCGATTAAAAATAATAGCATATCTTTAGTGTAGCGGTTATCGCATCCGCCTCACTCCCGGAAGGCCACAGGTTCGAAACCGCGAAGTTTTTTTTTTTGCTTGGAACATGCAAAGAACTTAATAATTATCCGAACATTTGTGTCAAGGTCACATTATTTATATCCCCGTATCTCTGGTAGAACCAGAGTTACGAGCCTGCAAACTTTATTTTCAAAAATCAAAAGTAACCTTCTAACAATAAGTGAGGCAAAAAATAAGTTGACGACGATATTGAGGTAGCCTCAAGTTTAAAGTATCCTTGTATGGGGAGCAAAGAGTACTATAACATATCCAAAGGAGATCCCAGTATCTCTTGTAGAACAAGAGTTATGAGCCTCCAAAGTTTAGTGCAAAAATCATAAGTAACATAATAAAAATAAGTGAGACGATACCAAAGTTGACGAACATTTTGCTTAACATCTCGGCCCCTGTTTGTCGTAGCTCAATGTTTTTACTATGGTTAGATGGGGGACAAATTGGACTATAACATATCCTAAGGACATCCCGGTATCTCTAGTAGACACAGAGTTATGGGCCTGCAAAGTATAGTCTAATGCATTTTCTATGGAGGGGTTTGTTTGTTAACGTATTGCTTAATTACTTGACCCTGTTCTTTCGATTAAAAATAATAACATATCTTTAGTGTAGCGGTTATCGCATCCGACTCACTCCCGGAAGGCCACAGGTTCGAAACCGCGAAGTTTTGTTTTTTTGCTTGGAACATGCAAAGACCTTAATAATTATCCGAACATTTGTGTCAAGGTCACATTATTTACATCCCCGTATCTCTGGTAGAACCAGAGTTACGAGCCTGCAAACTTTATTTTCAAAAATCAAAAGTAACCTTCTAACAATAAGTGAGGCAAAAAATAAGTTGACGACGATATTGAGGTAGCCTCAAGTTTAAAGTATCCTTGTATGGGGAGCAAAGAGTACTATAACATATCCAAAGGAGATCCCAGTATCTCTTGTAGAACAAGAGTTATGAGCCTCCAAAGTTTAGTGCAAAAATCATAAGTAACATAATAAAAATAAGTGAGACGATACCAAAGTTGACGAACATTTTGCTTAACATCTCGGCCCCTGTTTGTCGTAGCTCAATGTTTTTAGTATGGTTAGATGGGGGACAATTTGGACTATAACATATCCTAAGGACATCCCCGTATCTCTAGTAGACACAGAGTTATGGGCCTGCAAAGCATAGTCTAATGCATTTCCTTTGGACGGGTTGTTTGTTTACGTTTAGCTTAATTACTCGGCCCCTGTTTGTCGTAGCTCAATGTTTTTACTATGGTTAGATGGGGGACAAATTGGACTATAACATATCCTAAGGACATCCCGGTATCTCTAGTAGACACAGAGTTATGGGCCTGCAAAGTATAGTCTAATGCATTTTCTATGGAGGGGTTTGTTTGTTAACGTATTGCTTAATTACTTGACCCTGTTCTTTCGATTAAAAATAATAACATATCTTTAGTGTAGCGGTTATCGCATCCGACTCACTCCCGGAAGGCCACAGGTTCGAAACCGCGAAGTTTTGTTTTTTTGCTTGGAACATGCAAAGACCTTTATAATTATCCGAACATTCGTGTCAAGGTCACATTATTTACATCCCCGTATCTCTGGTAGAACCAGAGTTACGAGCCTCCAGAATTTAGTCTAATGTATTTCCTATGGAGGGGTAGGTTTGTTTACGATTAGCTTAATTACTCGACTACTGTTTGTCGTAGCCCTAATTCTTAGTATGGCTAGATGGAGGACAAATTGGTCTATAACATACTCAAAGGACATCCCCGTATCTCCAGTAGAAACAGAGTTACGAGCCTGCAAAATATAGTCTAATGCATTTTCTATGGAGGGGTTTGTTTGTTCACGTATTGCTTAATTACTTGACCCTGTTCCTTCGATTAAAAATAATAACATATCTTTAGTGTAGCGGTTATCGCATCCGCCTCACTCCCGGAAGGCCACAGGTTCGAGACCGCGAAGTTTTTTTTTTTTTTTGCTTGGAACATGCAAAGACCTTTATAATTATCCGAACATTTGTGTCAAAGTCACATTATTTACATCCCCGTATCTCTGGTAGAACCAGAGTTACGAGCCTCCAGAATTTAGTCTAATGTATTTCCTATGGAGGGGTTTGTTTGTTTACGATTAGCTTAATTACTCGACTACTGTTTGTCGTAGCCCTAATTCTTAGTATGGCTAGATGGGGGACAAATTGGTCTATAACATACTCAAAGGACATCCCCGTATCTCCAGTAGAAACAGAGTTACGAGCCTGCAAAGTTTATTTTCAAAAATCAAAAGTAACCTTCTAACAATATGTGAGACAAAAAATAAGTTGACGACGATATTCAGGTAGCCTCAAGTTTAAAGTATCCTTGTATGGGGAGCAAAGAGTACTATGACATATCCAAAGGAGATCCCAGTATCTCTTGTAGAACAAGAGTTATGAGCCTCCAAAGTTTAGTGCAAAAATCATAAGTAACATAATAAAAATAAGTGAGACGATACCAAAGTTGACGAACATTTTGCTTAATATCTCGGCCCCTGTTTGTCGTAGCTCAATGTTTTTAGTATGGTTAGATGGGGGACAAATTGGAATAAAACATACTAAAAGGACATCCCCGTATGTCCAGTAGAAACAGAGTTACGAGCCTGCAAAGTATAGTCTAATGCATTTCCTATGGAGGGGTTGTTTGTTTACGTTTAGCTTAATTACTCGGCCCCTGTTTGTCGTAGCTCAATGTTTTTAGTATGGTTAGATGGGGGACAAAAAGGACTATAACATATCCTAACGACATCACGGTATCTCTAGTAGACACAGAGTTATGGGCCTGCAAAGTATGGTCTAATGCATTTTCTATTGAGGGGTTTGTTTGTTAATGTATTGCTTAATCACTTGACCCTGTTCTTTCGATTAAAAATAATAACATATCTTTAGTGTAGCAGTTATCGCATCCGCCTCACTCCCGGAAGGCCACAGGTTCGAGACCGCGAAGTTTTTTTTTTTTTTTGCTTGGAACATGCAAAGACCTTTATGATTATCCGAACATTTGTGTCAAAGTCACATTATTTACATCCCCGTATCTCTGGTAGAACCAGAGTTACGAGCCTCCAGAATTTAGTCTAATGTATTTCCTATGGAGGGGTTTGTTTGTTTACGATTAGCTTAATTACTCGACTACTGTTTGTCGTAGCCCTAATTCTTAGTATGGCTAGATGGGGGACAAATTGGTCTATAACATACTCAAAGGACATCCCCGTATCTCCAGTAGAAACAGAGTTACGAGCCTGCAAAATATAGTCTAATGCATTTTCTATGGAGGGGTTTGTTTGTTCACGTATTGCTTAATTACTTGACCCTGTTCCTTCGATTAAAAATAATAACATATCTTTAGTGTAGCGGTTATCGCATCCGCCTCACTCCCGGAAGGCCACAGGTTCGAGACCGCGAAGTTTTTTTTTTTTTTGCTTGGAACATGCAAAGACCTTTATAATTATCCGAACATTTGTGTCAAGGTCACATTATTTACATCCCCGTATCTCTGGTAGAACCAGAGTTACGAGCCTCCATAATTTAGTCTAATGTATTTCCTATGGAGGGGTTTGTTTGTTTACGATTAGCTTAATTACTCGACTACTGTTTGTCGTAGCCCTAATTCTTAGTATGGCTAGATGGGGGACAAATTGGTCTATAACATACTCAAAGGACATCCCCGTATCTCCAGTAGAAACAGAGTTACGAGCCTGCAAATTTTATTTTCAAAAATTCAAAGTAACCTTCTAACAATAAGTGAGACAAAAAATAAGTTGACGACGATATTCAGGTAGCCTCAAGTTTAAAGTATCCTTGTATGGGGAGCAAAGAGTACTATGACATATCCAAAGGAGATCCCAGTATCTCTTGTAGAAGAAGAGTTATGAGCCTCCAAAGTTTAGTGCAAAAATCATAAGTAACATAATAAAAATAAGTGAGACGATACCAAAGTTGTCGAACATTTTGCTTAATATCTCGGCCCCTGTTTGTCGTAGCTCAATGTTTTTAGTATGGTTAGATGGGGGACAAATTGGAATAAAACATACTCAAAGGACATCCCCGTATCTCCAGTAGAAACAGAGTTACGAGCCTGCAAAGTATAGTCTAATGCATTTCCTATGGAGGGGTTGTTTGTTTACGTTTAGCTTAATTACTCGGCCCCTGTTTGTCGTAGCTCAATGTTTTTAGTATGGTTAGATGGGGGACAAATTGGACTATAACATATCCTAACGACATCCCGGTATCTCTAGTAGACACAGAGTTATGGGCCTGCAAAGTATGGTCTAATGCATTTTCTATTGAGGGGTTTGTTTGTTAATGTATTGCTTCATTACTTGACCCTGTTCTTTCGATTAAAAATAATAACATATCTTTAGTGTAGCGGTTATCGCATCCGCCTCACTCCCGGAAGGCCACAGGTTCGAAACCGCGAAGTTTTTTTTTTTTTTGCTTGGAACACGCAAAGACCTTTATAATTATCCGAACATTTGTGTCAAGGTCACATTATTTACATCCCCGTATCTCTGGTAGAACCAGAGTTACGAGCCTCCAGAATTTAGTCTAATGTATTTCCTATGGAGGGGTTTGTTTGTTTACGATTAGCTTAATTACTCGACTACTGTTTGTCGTAGCCCTAATTCTTAGTATGGCTAGATGGGGGACAAATTGGTCTATAACATACTCAAAGGACATCCCCGTATCTCCAGTAGAAACAGAGTTACGAGCCTGCAAATTTTATTTTCAAAAATCAAAAGTAACCTTCTAACAATAAGTGAGACAAAAAATAAGTTGACGACGATATTCAGGTAGCCTCAAGTTTAAAGTATCCTTGTATGGGGAGCAAAGAGTACTATGACATATCCAAAGGAGATCCCAGTATCTCTTGTAGAACAAGAGTTATGAGCCTCCAAAGTTTAGTGCAAAAATCATAAGTAACATAATAAAAATAAGTGAGACGATACCAAAGTTGACGAACATTTTGCTTAATATCTCGGCCCCTGTTTGTCGTAGCTCAATGTTTTTAGTATGGTTAGATGGGGGACAAATTGGAATAAAACATACTCAAAGGACATCCCCGTATCTCCAGTAGAAACAGAGTTACGAGCCTGCAAAGTATAGTCTAATGCAATTCCTATGGAGGGGTTGTTTGTTTACGTTTAGCTTAATTACTCGGCCCCTGTTTGTCGTAGCTCAATGTTTTTAGTATGGTTAGATGGGGGACAAATTGGACTATAACATATCCTAACGACATCCCGGTATCTCTAGTAGACACAGAGTTATGGGCCTGCAAAGTATGGTCTAATGCATTTTCTATTGAGGGGTTTGTTTGTTAATGTATTGCTTAATTACTTGACCCTGTTCTTTCGATTAAAAATAATAACATATCTTTAGTGTAGCGGTTATCGCATCCGCCTCACTCCCGGAAGGCCACAGGTTCGAAACCGCGAAGTTTTTTTTATAATTATCTGAACATTTGTGTCAAGGTCACATTATTTACATCCCCGTATCTCTGGTAGAACCAGAGTTACGAGCCTCCAGAATTTAGTCCAATGTATTTCCTATGGAGGGGTTTGTTTGTTTACGATTAGCTTAATTACTCGACTACTGTTTGTCGTAGCCCTAATTCTTAGTATGGCTAGATGAGGGACAAATTGGTCTATAACATACTCAAAGGACATCCCCGTATCTCCAGTAGAAACAGAGTTACGAGCCTGCAAAGTTTATTTTCAAAAATCAAAAGTAACCTTCTAACAATTAGTGAGACAAAAAATAAGTTGACGACGATATTGAGGTAGCCTCAAGTTTAAAGTATCCTTGTTTGGGGAGCAAAGAGTACTATAATATATCCAAAGGAGATCCCAGTATCTCTTGTAAAACAAGAGTTATGAGCCTCCAAAGTTTAGTGCAAAAATCATAAGTAACATAATAAAAATAAGTGAGACGATACCAAAGTTGACGAACATTTTGCTTAATATCTCGGCCCCTGTTTGTCGTAGCTCAATGTTTTTAGTATGGTTAGATGGAGGACAATTTGGTCTATAACATATCCTAAGGACATCCCCGTATCTCTAGTAGACACAGAGTTAGGGGCCTGCAAAGTATAGTCTAATGCATTTCCTATGGACGGGTTGTTTGTTTACGTTTAGCTTAATTACTCGGCCCCTGTTTGTAGTAGCCCAAAGTTTTTAGTATGGTTAGATGGGGGATAAATTGGACTATAATATATCCTAAGGACATCCCCGTATCTCTAGTAGACACAGAGTTATGGGCCTGCAAAGTATGGTCTAATGCATTTTCTATTGAGGGGTTTGTTTGTTAATGTATTGCTTAATTTCTTGACCCTGTTCTTTCGATTAAAAATAATAACATATCTTTAGTGTAGCGGTTATCGCATCCGCCTCACTCCCGGAAGGCCACAGGTTCGAAACCGCGAAGTTTTGTTTTTTTGCTTGGAACATGCAAAGACCTTTATAATTATCCGAACATTTGTGTCAAGGTCACATTATTTACATCCCCGTATCTCTGGTAGAACCAGAGTTACGAGCCTCCAGAATTTAGTCTAATGTATTTCCTATGGAGGGGTAGGTTTGTTTACGATTAGCTTAATTACTCGACTACTGTTTGTCGTAGCCCTAATTCTTAGTATGGCTAGATGGAGGACAAATTGGTCTATAACATACTCAAAGGACATCCCCGTATCTCCAGTAGAAACAGAGTTACGAGCCTGCAAAATATAGTCTAATGCATTTTCTATGGAGGGGTTTGTTTGTTCACGTATTGCTTAATTACTTGACCCTGTTCCTTCGATTAAAAATAATAACATATCTTTAGTGTAGCGGTTATCGCATCCGCCTCACTCCCGGAAGGCCACAGGTTCGAGACCGCGAAGTTTTTTTTTTTTGCTTGGAACATGCAAAGACCTTTATAATTATCCGAACATTTGTGTCAAGGTCACATTATTTACATCCCCGTATCTCTGGTAGAACCAGAGTTACGAGCCTCCAGAATTTAGTCTAATGTATTTCCTATGGAGGGGTTTGTTTGTTTACGATTAGCTTAATTACTCGACTACTGTTTGTCGTAGCCCTAATTCTTAGTATGGCTAGATGGGGGACAAATTGGTCTATAACATACTCAAAGGACATCCCCGTATCTCCAGTAGAAACAGAGTTACGAGCCTGCAAAGTTTATTTTCAAAAATCAAAAGTAACCTTCTAACAATAAGTGAGACAAAAAATAAGTTGACGACGATATTCAGGTAGCCTCAAGTTTAAAGTATCCTTGTATGGGGAGCAAAGAGTACTATGACATATCCAAAGGAGATCCCAGTATCTCTTGTAGAACAAGAGTTATGAGCCTCCAAAGTTTAGTGCAAAAATCATAAGTAACATAATAAAAATAAGTGAGACGATACCAAAGTTGACGAACATTTTGCTTAATATCTCGAACCCTGTTTGTCCTAGCTCAATGTTTTTAGTATGGTTAGATGGGGGACAATTTGGACTAAAACATATCCTAAGGACATCCCCGTATCTCAAGTAGACACAGAGTTATGGGCCTGCAAAGTATAGTCTAATGCATTTGCTATGGACGGGTTGTTTGTTTACGTTTAGCTTAATTACTCGGCCCCTGTTTCTCGTAGCCCAAAGTTTTTAGTATGGTTAGATGGGGGACAAAATGGACTATATCATATCCTAAGGACATCCCCGTGTCTCTAGTAGACACAGAGTTATGGGCCTGCAAAGTATAGTCTAATGCATTTCCTATGGAGGGGTTGTTTGTTTACGTTTAGCTTAATTACTCGGCCCCTGTTTGTCGTAGCTCAATGTTTTTAGTATGGTTAGATGGGGGACAAATTGGACTATAACATATCCTAAGGACATCCCGGTATCTCTAGTAGACACAGAGTTATGGGCCTGCAAAGCATAGTCTAATGCATTTTCTATGGAGGGGTTTGTTTGTTAACGTATTGCTTAATTACTTGACCCTGTTCTTTCGATTAAAAATAATAACATATCTTTAGTGTAGCGGTTATCGCATCCGCCTCACTCCCGGAAGGCCACAGGTTCGAAACCGCGAAGTTTTTTTTTATAATTATCCGAACATTTGTGTCAAGGTCACATTATTTACATCCCCGTATCTCTGGTAGAACCAGAGTTACGAGCCTCCAGAATTCAGTCTAATGTATTTCCTATGGAGGTGTTTGTTTGTCTACGATTAGCTTAATTACTCGACTACTGTTTGTCGTAGCTCAATGTTTTTAGTATGGTTAGATGGGGGACAAATTGGACTATAACATACTCAAAGGACATCCCCGTATCTCCAGTAGAAACAGAGTTACGAGCCTGCAAAGTATAGTCTAATGCATTTTCTATGGAGGGGTTTGTTTGTTCACGTATTGCTTAATTACTTGAACCTGTTCTTTCGATTAAAAATAATAACATATCTTTAGTGTAGCGGTTATCGCATCCGCCTCACTCCCGCAAGGCCACAGGTTCGAAACCGCGATTTTTTTTTTGCTTGGAACATGCAAAGACCTTTATAATTATCCGAACATTTGTGTCAAGGTCACATTATTTACATCCCCTTATCTCTGGTAGAACCAGAGTTACGAGCCTCCAGAATTTAGTCTAATGTATTTCCTATGGAGGGGTTTGTTTGTTTACGATTAGCTTAATTACTCGACTACTGTTTGTCGTAGCCCTAATTCTTAGTATGGCTAGATGGGGGACAAATTGGTCTATAACATACTCAAAGGACATCCCCGTATCTCCAGTAGAAACAGAGTTACGAGCCTGCAAAGTTTATTTTCAAAAATCAAAAGTAACCTTCTAACAATAAGTGAGACAAAAAATAAGTTGACGACGATATTCAGGTAGCCTCAAGTTTAAAGTATCCTTGTATGGGGAGCAAAGAGTACTATGACATATCCAAAGGAGATCCCAGTATCTCTTGTAGAACAAGAGTTATGAGCCTCCAAAGTTTAGTGCAAAAATCATAAGTAACATAATAAAAATAAGTGAGACGATACCAAAGTTGACGAACATTTTGCTTAATATCTCGGCCCCTGTTTGTCGTAGCTCAATGTTTTTAGTATGGTTAGATGGGGGACAATTTGGACTATAACATATCTAAGGACATCCCCGTATCTCAAGTAGACACAGAGTTATGGGCCTGCAAAGTATAGTCTAATGCATTTGCTATGGACGGGTTGTTTGTTTACGTTTAGCTTAATTACTCGGCCCCTGTTTGTCGTAGCCCAAAGTTTTTAGTATGGTTAGATGGGGGACAAATTGGACTATAACATATCCTAAGGACATCCCCGTATCTCTAGTAGACACAGAGTAATGGGCCTGCAAAGTATAGTCTAATGCATTTCCTATGGAGAGGTTGTTTGTTTACGTTTAGCTTAATTACTCGGCCCCTGTTTGTAGTAGCTCAATGTTTTTAGGATGTTTAGATGGGGGACAAATTGGACTATAACATATCCTAAGGACATCCCGATATCTCTAGTAGACACAGAGTTATGGGCCTGCAAAATATAGTCTAATGCATTTTCTATGGAGGGGTTTGTTTGTTAACGTATTGCTTAATTACTTGACCCTGTTCTTTCGATTAAAAATAATAACATATCTTTAGTGTAGCGGTTATCGCATCCGCCTCACTCCCGGAAGGCCACATGTTCGAAACCGCGAAGTTTTGTTTTTTTGCTTGGAACATGCAAAGACCTTTATAATTATCCGAACATTTGTGTCAAGGTCACATTATTTACATCCCCGTATCTCTGGTAGAACCAGAGTTACAAGCCTCCAGAATTTAGTCTAATATATTTCCTATGGAGGGGTTTGTTTGTTTACGATTGGCTTAATTACTCGATTACTGTTTGTCGTAGCCCTAATTCTTAGTATGGCTAGATGGGGGACAAATTGGTCTATAACATACTCAAAGGACATCCCCGTATCTCCAGTAGAAACAGAGTTACGAGCCTGCAAAGTTTATTTTCAAAAATCAAAAGTAACATTCTAACAATAAGTGAGACAAAAAATAAGTTGACGACGATATTCAGGTAGCCTCAAGTTTAAAGTATCGTTGTATGGGGAGCAAAGAGTACTATAACATATCCAAAGGAGATCCCAGTATCTCTAGGAGAACAAGAGTTATGAGCTTCTAAAATTTAGTGCAAAAATCATAAGTAACATAATAAAAATAAGTGAGACGATACCAAAGTTGACGAACATTTTGCTTAATATCTCGGCCCCTGTTTGTCGTAGCTCAATGTTTTTAGAATAGTTAGATGGGGGACAAATTGGACTAAAACATTCTCAAAGGACATCCCCGTATCTCCAGTAGAAACAGAGTTACGAGCCTGCAAAGTATAGTCTAATGCATTTCCTATGGAGGGGTTGTTTGTTTACGTTTAGCTTAATTACTCGGCCCCTGTTTGTCGTAGCCCAAAGTTTTTAGTATGGTTAGATGGGGGACAAATTGGACTATAACATATCCTAAGGACATCCCCGTATCTCTAGTAGACACAGAGTAATGGGCCTGCAAAGTATAGTCTAATGCATTTCCTATGGAGAGGTTGTTTGTTTACGTTTAGCTTAATTACTCGGCCCCTGTTTGTCGTAGCTCAATGTTTTTAGGATGTTTAGATGGGGGACAAATTGGACTATAACATATCCTAAGGACATCCCGATATCTCTAGTAGACACAGAGTTATGGGCCTGCAAAATATAGTCTAATGCATTTTCTATGGAGGGGTTTGTTTGTTAACGTATTGCTTAATTACTTGACCCTGTTCTTTCGATTAAAAATAATAACATATCTTTAGTGTAGCGGTTATCGCATCCGCCTCACTCCCGGAAGGCCACATGTTCGAAACCGCGAAGTTTTGTTTTTTTGCTTGGAACATGCAAAGACCTTTATAATTATCCGAACATTTGTGTCAAGGTCACATTATTTACATCCCCGTATCTCTGGTAGAACCAGAGTTACAAGCCTCCAGAATTTAGTCTAATATATTTCCTATGGAGGGGTTTGTTTGTTTACGATTGGCTTAATTACTCGATTACTGTTTGTCGTAGCCCTAATTCTTAGTATGGCTAGATGGGGGACAAATTGGTCTATAACATACTCAAAGGACATCCCCGTATCTCCAGTAGAAACAGAGTTACGAGCCTGCAAAGTTTATTTTCAAAAATCAAAAGTAACATTCTAACAATAAGTGAGACAAAAAATAAGTTGACGACGATATTCAGGTAGCCTCAAGTTTAAAGTATCGTTGTATGGGGAGCAAAGAGTACTATAACATATCCAAAGGAGATCCCAGTATCTCTAGGAGAACAAGAGTTATGAGCTTCTAAAATTTAGTGCAAAAATCATAAGTAACATAATAAAAATAAGTGAGACGATACCAAAGTTGACGAACATTTTGCTTAATATCTCGGCCCCTGTTTGTCGTAGCTCAATGTTTTTAGAATAGTTAGATGGGGGACAAATTGGACTAAAACATTCTCAAAGGACATCCCCGTATCTCCAGTAGAAACAGAGTTACGAGCCTGCAAAGTATAGTCTAATGCATTTCCTATGGAGGGGTTGTTTGTTTACGTTTAGCTTAATTACTCGGCCCCTGTTTGTCGTAGCCCAAAGTTTTTAGTATGGTTAGATGGGGGACAAATTGGACTATAACATATCCTAAGGACATCCCCGTATCTCTAGTAGACACAGAGTAATGGGCCTGCAAAGTATAGTCTAATGCATTTCCTATGGAGAGGTTGTTTGTTTACGTTTAGCTTAATTACTCGGCCCCTGTTTGTCGTAGCTCAATGTTTTTAGGATGTTTAGATGGGGGACAAATTGGACTATAACATATCCTAAGGACATCCCGATATCTCTAGTAGACACAGAGTTATGGGCCTGCAAAATATAGTCTAATGCATTTTCTATGGAGGGGTTTGTTTGTTAACGTATTGCTTAATTACTTGACCCTGTTCTTTCGATTAAAAATAATAACATATCTTTAGTGTAGCGGTTATCGCATCCGCCTCACTCCCGGAAGGCCACATGTTCGAAACCGCGAAGTTTTGTTTTTTTGCTTGGAACATGCAAAGACCTTTATAATTATCCGAACATTTGTGTCAAGGTCACATTATTTACATCCCCGTATCTCTGGTAGAACCAGAGTTACGAGCCTCCAGAATTTAGTCTAATATATTTCCTATGGAGGGGTTTGTTTGTTTACGATTGGCTTAATTACTCGACTACTGTTTGTCGTAGCCCTAATTCTTAGTATGGCTAGATGGGGGACAAATTGGTCTATAACATACTCAAAGGACATCCCCGTATCTCCAGTAGAAACAGAGTTACGAGCCTGCAAAGTTTATTTTCAAAAATCAAAAGTAACCTTCTAACAATAAGTGAGACAAAAAGTAAGTTGACGACGATATTGCGGTAGCCTCAAGTTTAAAGTATCCTTGTATGGGGAGCAAAGAGTACTATAACATATCCAAACGAGATCCCAGTATCTCTTGTAGAACAAGAGTTATGAGCCTCCAAAGTTTAGTGCAAAAATCATAAGTAACATAATAAAAATAAGTGAGACGATACCAAAGTTGACGAACATTTTGCTTAATATCTCGGCCCCTGTTTCTCGTAGCCCAAAGTTTTTAGTATGGTTAGATGAGGGACAAAATGGACTATATCATATCCTAAGGACATCCCCGTGTCTCTAGTAGACACAGAGTTATGGGCCTGCAAAGTATAGTCTAATGCATTTCCTATGGAGGGGTTGTTTGTTTACGTTTAGCTTAATTACTCGGCCCCTGTTTGTCGTAGCTCAATGTTTTTAGTATGGTTAGATGGGGGACAAATTGGACTATAACATACTCAAAGGACATCCCCGTATCTCCAGTGGAAACAGAGTTACGAGCCTGCAAAGTATAGTCTAATGCATTTTCTATGGAGGGGTTTGTTTGTTCACGTATTGCTTAATTACTTGACCCTGTTCCTTCGATTAAAAATAATAACATATCTTTAGTGTAGCGGTTATCGCATCCGCCTCACTCCCGGAAGGCCACAGGTTCGAAACCGCGAAGTTTTTTTTTTTTGCTTGGAACATGCAAAGACCTTTATAATTATCCGAACATTTGTGTCAAGGTCACATTATTTACATCCCCGTATCTCTGGTAGAACCAGAGTTACGAGCCTCCAGAATTAAGTCTAATGTATTTCCTATGGAGGGGTTTGTTTGTTTACGATTAGCTTAATTACTCGACTACTGTTTGTCGTAGCCCTAATTCTTAGTATGGCTAGATGGGGGACAAATTGGTCTATAACATACTCAAAGGACATCCCCGTATCTCCAGTAGAAACAGAGTTACGAGCCTGCAAAGTTTATTTTCAAAAATCAAAAGTAACATTCTAACAATAAGTGAGACAAAAAATAAGTTGACGACGATATTCAGGTAGCCTCAAGTTTAAAGTATCGTTGTATGGGGAGCAAAGAGTACTATAACATATCCAAAGGAGATCCCAGTATCTCTTGTAGAACAAGAGTTATGAGCTTCTAAAATTTAGTGCAAAAATCATAAGTAACATAATAAAAATAAGTGAGACGATACCAAAGTTGACGAACATTTTGCTTAATATCTCGGCCCCTGTTTGTCGTAGCTCAATGTTTTTAGTATAGTTAGATGGGGGACAAATTGGACTAAAACATTCTCAAAGGACATCCCCGTATCTCCAGTAGAAACAGAGTTACGAGCCTGCAAAGTATAGTCTAATGCATTTCCTATGGAGGGGTTGTTTGTTTACGTTTAGCTTAATTACTCGGCCCCTGTTTGTCGTAGCCCAAAGTTTTTAGTATGGTTAGATGGGGGACAAATTGGACTATAACATATCCTAAGGACATCCCCGTATCTCTAGTAGACACAGAGTAATGGGCCTGCAAAGTATAGTCTAATGCATTTCCTATGGAGAGGTTGTTTGTTTACGTTTAGCTTAATTACTCGGCCCCTGTTTGTAGTAGCTCAATGTTTTTAGGATGTTTAGATGGGGGACAAATTGGACTATAACATATCCTAAGGACATCCCGATATCTCTAGTAGACACAGAGTTATGGGCCTGCAAAATATAGTCTAATGCATTTTCTATGGAGGGGTTTGTTTGTTAACGTATTGCTTAATTACTTGACCCTGTTCTTTCGATTAAAAATAATAACATATCTTTAGTGTAGCGGTTATCGCATCCGCCTCACTCCCGGAAGGCCACATGTTCGAAACCGCGAAGTTTTGTTTTTTTGCTTGGAACATGCAAAGACCTTTATAATTATCCGAACATTTGTGTCAAGGTCACATTATTTACATCCCCGTATCTCTGGTAGAACCAGAGTTACAAGCCTCCAGAATTTAGTCTAATATATTTCCTATGGAGGGGTTTGTTTGTTTACGATTGGCTTAATTACTCGATTACTGTTTGTCGTAGCCCTAATTCTTAGTATGGCTAGATGGGGGACAAATTGGTCTATAACATACTCAAAGGACATCCCCGTATCTCCAGTAGAAACAGAGTTACGAGCCTGCAAAGTTTATTTTCAAAAATCAAAAGTAACATTCTAACAATAAGTGAGACAAAAAATAAGTTGACGACGATATTCAGGTAGCCTCAAGTTTAAAGTATCGTTGTATGGGGAGCAAAGAGTACTATAACATATCCAAAGGAGATCCCAGTATCTCTAGGAGAACAAGAGTTATGAGCTTCTAAAATTTAGTGCAAAAATCATAAGTAACATAATAAAAATAAGTGAGACGATACCAAAGTTGACGAACATTTTGCTTAATATCTCGGCCCCTGTTTGTCGTAGCTCAATGTTTTTAGAATAGTTAGATGGGGGACAAATTGGACTAAAACATTCTCAAAGGACATCCCCGTATCTCCAGTAGAAACAGAGTTACGAGCCTGCAAAGTATAGTCTAATGCATTTCCTATGGAGGGGTTGTTTGTTTACGTTTAGCTTAATTACTCGGCCCCTGTTTGTCGTAGCCCAAAGTTTTTAGTATGGTTAGATGGGGGACAAATTGGACTATAACATATCCTAAGGACATCCCCGTATCTCTAGTAGACACAGAGTAATGGGCCTGCAAAGTATAGTCTAATGCATTTCCTATGGAGAGGTTGTTTGTTTACGTTTAGCTTAATTACTCGGCCCCTGTTTGTCGTAGCTCAATGTTTTTAGGATGTTTAGATGGGGGACAAATTGGACTATAACATATCCTAAGGACATCCCGATATCTCTAGTAGACACAGAGTTATGGGCCTGCAAAATATAGTCTAATGCATTTTCTATGGAGGGGTTTGTTTGTTAACGTATTGCTTAATTACTTGACCCTGTTCTTTCGATTAAAAATAATAACATATCTTTAGTGTAGCGGTTATCGCATCCGCCTCACTCCCGGAAGGCCACATGTTCGAAACCGCGAAGTTTTGTTTTTTTGCTTGGAACATGCAAAGACCTTTATAATTATCCGAACATTTGTGTCAAGGTCACATTATTTACATCCCCGTATCTCTGGTAGAACCAGAGTTACGAGCCTCCAGAATTTAGTCTAATATATTTCCTATGGAGGGGTTTGTTTGTTTACGATTGGCTTAATTACTCGACTACTGTTTGTCGTAGCCCTAATTCTTAGTATGGCTAGATGGGGGACAAATTGGTCTATAACATACTCAAAGGACATCCCCGTATCTCCAGTAGAAACAGAGTTACGAGCCTGCAAAGTTTATTTTCAAAAATCAAAAGTAACCTTCTAACAATAAGTGAGACAAAAAGTAAGTTGACGACGATATTGCGGTAGCCTCAAGTTTAAAGTATCCTTGTATGGGGAGCAAAGAGTACTATAACATATCCAAACGAGATCCCAGTATCTCTTGTAGAACAAGAGTTATGAGCCTCCAAAGTTTAGTGCAAAAATCATAAGTAACATAATAAAAATAAGTGAGACGATACCAAAGTTGACGAACATTTTGCTTAATATCTCGGCCCCTGTTTGTCGTAGCTCAATGTTTTTAGTATGGTTAGATGGGGGACAATTTGGACTATAACATATCCTAAGGACATCCCCGTATCTCTAGTAGACACAGAGTTATGGGCCTGCAAAGTATAGTCTAATGCATTCCTATGGACGGGTTGTTTGTTTTCGTTTAGCTTAATTACTCGGCCCCTGTTTGTCGTAGCTCAATGTTTTTAGTATGGTTAGATGGGGGAAAAATTGGACTAAAACATACTCAAAGGACATCCCCGTATCTACAGTAGAAACAGAGGTACGAGCCTGCAAAGTATAGTCTAATGCATTTTCTATGGAGGGGTCTGTTTGTTCACGTATTGCTTAATTACTTGACCCTGTTCTTTCGATTAAAAATAATAACATATCTTTAGTGTTGCGGTTATCGCATCCGCCTCACTCCCGGAAGGCCACAGGTTCGAAACCGCGAAGTTTTTTTTATAATTGTTGTAGTTTTCTATTTGATTATCTTAATAAACGTTTGTGCATAATAAAAGATTTATTTGTCACGATAAAAAGTACTCGTTGTTACATGGTAGCTGATCTTAAGAGAAGTGCTTCCTTGAAATATATCTACCGATAAGGAAGACTCGGTTTCACTCTTGTTTTATCTTATGCCAATAGATAAAATATTTTTTTAACTAACATAGTTTTTTACATTATACAACAAGCTTTTTTTTTTTTTTTTATACGGTCTATGCAGGTGAGAACCACGCCGGGGTTTTCAATGGTCGTCCATACGATGAAGTGGGTGTCTTGACAATTGTTTGTGGGAAAGGTGGTACGGTTGGTGGTCGAGATTTTATTAGAGCAGTTTGTTGTGGGATCATCCTTGGCCCGGTTTCATCACGTGTTGACGTCTCTTGCAGGGATTGTCTTGATGGGTTCACGATGTGTGATTCTAAAGGGTGGTTAGCATCTAATTCATGGATATCAGGAAGATTAGGTAGGATAGATGATCGCTGGGAGTGATCTGTCAATGCACTGGAAGATCTCGGAGACGTCGTCTTTGTCACAGCGACAGGTTTGTACGCATAATGAGCCACTTTAGGGGTTTTGTTGAAAGCTTCTTCAAGGAGGTTAGCACATGAGTTGTTTTGAAATCTTTGTGCGTTAATCCTTCTCGGAATTTCTGGCTTATTTTGATTGTCGGGTTTTCGTTGAATTTGAGGGCGAAGGTGAATTCTTGATCGCCGGAAAATTTGATTTTGTTCCGTTTCTATGATGTAGGAATCTGGGGAGGTAGCTTTTTGGAGTATTATTGCTGGTTTCTAAGAACGTGTTCCCACGAAGTACCAGACTTTCTCCCCTATCTCGAGTGGACGTAGATTTCTATGCGGTTTTGTGTCAGCATGTCTTTGCATGGTGAACCTTCTGTGTTGTAGTCCAGATATGATTTCTTGTGTCGGAAAATTCGGTCTGAGTGATGCGTCATTCATTGTGATGGGACTACGAAGTTTTCTCCCCATTAGCATTTCTGCAGGTGTGAGAAGATTTTCCAATGGAGTCGTCCGGTATTCTAGCAAGATTTGATTGAGGTCTTTGCCTTCAGGTTGCGATTTAGCTAGGTAGCTCTTTAGCGTTTGGACCATGCGCTCTGCTAATCCATTACTTTGCGGGTGATAAGGACTCGATGTGATTTGTTCCACGCCCCATTTTTCGAGAAATTTCGTAAACATGTATGAGGAGTAGGGTGGTCCATTGTCCGACTGAAAACGTCTTGGAATGCCATGGCGGGCAAAATTTGGTGTTAGGAACTTGATGACAGCTTCAGCATTCGTAGTTGTCAATTCTTGGGCTTCTACATATTTCGAAAAGTGGTCAATCAGAAGAATATAGTTTTTAGAGCGGAATTTGAACAGATCAGACGAGACCGTGTGCCATGGATGTGGTGGAATTGTCAAGGGATGTAAAGGCATCGCAGTGTTTGCGCGTTCTCTTTCCTTGCAAACGGGGCAATTTGCTATAAATCTGGTAATGTCGGCAGTCATTGTCGGCCAGTATACATTCATTTTGGCTTTTGCGAGACAAGCTGTAACACCTTGATGTATGGCGTGTATCTGCTTCATAGTGTCTCCTTGTAATATTGCCGGAACCAACAGACGATCGCCTCTGTATAGGAGTCCGTTCTGTGAGTGTATTTCCTCCTGTAGTGCCCAGAATGCCCTTACGCCAGGAAGACGGATTGACTTGTGATGCAAGGGCCAGCCATTTTCCACGTAGCTTTGAATCTGTTGCAGGTCAGGATCTTGATTTGTTGCGTGTTGGAACTTGCGGAGTCGGTCATCGGAAAGAGTGGTCAGAGTATATATTGTTGCAGCGGGACCTTCCAAAAAGTCCGTTGTCATTGTGCAGTTGGGTTGTGGTACTCTCGAGAGGGCGTCAGCGATGAAAAGCTTGGTACCAGGAACATAAATTAATGTCGGGTCATACCGCGCCAACCGCAATGTTAGGCGCTGGAGCCTTGGAGAGAGAAGATGGAACGGCTTCCGGATAATGGCAAGCAGCGGCTTGTGGTCTGTCTGCACTGTTAGTGGGGCGGCTGCCACATAATAATGAAAGTGTTCGCATGCATATAATATGGCGAGCAGCTCCTTTTCAATTTGAGCGTAGCGCGTTTGTGCGGATGTAAAGGTCATCGACGCGTATTCAATAGGTTTGCCTTGCTGCAGAAGTACGGCACCAATTCCATGTTGACTAGCGTCGACGGATACAGTGTTATGTAGTTTGGGATTGTAAAATGTTAACACTGGCGCTTAAGTGATGGCTTGTTTCAAGTCGTCATAAGCGTCTTGGTGGGTTTCGTCCCATCGAAATACTGTGTCTTGCTTGAGAAGAGGCCGTAGGGGAGCAGTTCGTTCGGAATATCCAGAAATATAATTTGCCATGAAGTTAACCATGCCCAGAAATCTTAGTAGTGCCGGTTTGTCCGCTGGTGGTGGTAGTTCTCTGATCGCTCCAACCTTCTCCGGATCAGTTTCGACGCCCTTGGGAGATATGATATGACCGAGATATTTGATGCGGGTAACGGCTAGTTGGATCTTTTTGGAATTAAACATCAGTCCTTTTCTTTGCGCCCGTTCCAATACTGTATATAGGATTTTGTTGTGTTCTGCTTCGTTTGAACCGTGTATAAGGAAGTCGTCTGTGGCAATTCGTGTTCGAGGTATATCGCCAAATATAGAATTCATTATCCTTTGGCAGTATTCAGAAGCAGTGGATATCCCGTAGGGTAGACGCGTGAATCGGAAATTTCCAAATGGCGTTGCAAAGGTGCACATTCGAGAGCTCTCTGGTGTAAGTTCGATTTGCCAAAAGGCCGATTTGGCATCCAATGCGGTGAAAACTTGGGCGTCAGATAACTCAGAGAAGATTTGTTGGGATGTTGGCATGGGATAGTGTTCTCTTAATAGTGCCTTGTTCAAATTGCGCGGATCCAAACAAATGCGGATGTCATTGCCTGGTTTGGGAACCACTACCATTGGATGAAGCCATTCTGTGTGTTCGGTGACAGGAACTATGACCTGAGCAGCGACCATGCGTTGTATTTCGGCTTCAACCCGTGGAATCAGTTGGATCGGGATTTTGCGGGCTGGTGTTCTTGTTGGGATCGCATCCGGGCGAAGTTTCATGTGATGTTGTCCCGGGAGTTTTCCTACCGTGTCAAAAACATCAGGGAATCTCTTCATTATTTCTTGTGGCGTACCTGACAAAAGGTTGAAGGTTCGAGCCCACCCGGGAGCGGTGTTGTGAGGTCTCAGATGTGACGTAAGAAGTCAAGGTTTTTCCACAATACCTGACGACCATTTAATATTTGGGCTTCCGTGGCGCAATGGTTAGCGTTTTCGGCTGTTAACCGACTGAAAGGTTGGTGGTTCGAGCCCATCTGGGAGCGGTGTTGTGAGGTCTCAGATGTAACGTAAAAAGTCAAGGTTTTTCCACAATACCTGACGACCATTTAATTTATGGGCTTCCGTGGCGCAATGGTTAGCGCGTTCAGCTGCAATTCAGAAGACTGGTTGTTTGAGCCCTCCCTGGAGCGGTGTTGTGACGTCTCAGATGTAACGTAAAATGTCAGAGTTTTTCCACAATACCTGACGAACATTTAATTTTTGGGCTTCCGTGGCGCAATGGTTAGCGCGCTCAGCTGTTATTCAAAAGGTTGGTGGTTCGAGCCCACCCGAGAGAGGTGTTGTGGGGTCTCAGACGTAGCGTGAAAAGTCAAAACTTTTCCACAATACCTGACAACCTTTTAATTTCTTGGCTTCCGTGGCGCAATGGTTAGCGCGTTCGGCTGTTAACCAATAGGTTGGTGGTTCGAGCCCACCCGGGAGCGGTGTTGTGTGATCTCAAATGTAACGTAGAAAGCCAAAGTTTTTCCACAATACCTGACGACCATTTAATTTTTGGGCTTCCGTGGCGCAATGGTTAGCACGTTCGGCTGTTAACCAATAGGTTGGTGGTTCGAGCCCATCCGGGAGCGGTGTTGTGGGATCTCAAATGTAACGTAGAAAGCCAAAGTTTTTGCACAAATAATGACGACCATTTAACTTTTGGGCTTCCGTGGCGCAATGGTTAGCGCGTTCGGCTGTTAACCAATAGGTTGGTGGTTCGAGCCCATCCGGGAGCGGTGTTGTGAGGTCTCAGATGTGACGTAAAAAGTCAAGGTTTTTACACAATACCTGACGAGCATTTAATTTTTGGGCTTCCGTGGCGCAATGGTTAGCGCGTTCAGCTGTTAATCGAAAGGTTGGTGGTTCGAGACCACCCGGGAAAGGTGTTGTGGGGTCTCAAATGTAACGTAGAAAGCCAAAGTTTTTCCACAATACCTGACAACCATTTAATTTCTGAGCTTCCGTGGATCAATGGTTACCGCGTTCGGCTGTTAACCAATAGGTTGGTGGTTCGAGCCCATCCGGGAGCGGTGTTGTGTGATCTCAAATGTAACGTAGAAAGCCAAAGTTTTTCCACAATACCTGACGACCATTTAATTTTTGGGCTTCCGTGGCGCAATAGTTAGCGCGTTCGGCTGTTAATCAATAGGTTGGTGGTTCGACCCCATCCGGGAGCGGTGTTGTGAGGTCTCAGATGTGACGTAAAAAGTCAAGGTTTTTACATAATACCTGACGAGCATTTAACTTTTGGGCTTCCGTGGCGCAATGGTTAGCGCGTTCGGCTGTTAACCAATAGGTTGGTGGTTCGAGCCCATCCGGGAGCGGTGTTGTGAGGTCTCAGATGTGACGTAAAAAGTCAAGGTTTTTACACAATACCTAACGAGCATTTAACTTTTGGGCTTCCGTGGCGCAATGGTTAGCGCGTTCGGCTGTTAACCAATAGGTTGGTGGTTCGAGCCCATCCAGGAGCGGTGTTGTGAGGTCTCAGATGTGACGTAAAAAGTCAAGGTTTTTACACAATACCTGACGAGCATTTAACTTTTGTGCTTCCGTGGCGCAATGATTAGCGCGTTCGGCTGGGAGCTTGCGTGGCTCAATGGTTAGCGCGTTCGGCTGTTAACCAATAGGTTGGTGGTTCGAGCCCATCCGGGAGCGGTGTTGTGAGGTCTCAGATGTGACGTAAAAATTCAAGGTTTTTACACAATACCTGACGAGCATTTAATTTTTGGGCTTCCGTGGCGCAATGGTTAGCGCGTTCAGCTGTTAACCAATAGGTTGGTGGTTTGAGCCCACCCGGGAGCGGTGTTGTGGGATCTCACATGTAACGTAGAAAACCAAAATTTTTCCACAATACCTGACGACCATTTAGTTTTTGGGCTTCCGTGGCGCAATGGTTAGCGCGTTCGGTTGTTAACCAATAGGTTGGTGGTTCGAGCCCACCCGGGAGGGGTGATGTGGGATCTCAAATGTAACGTAGAAAGCCAATGTTTTTCCACAATACCTGACGACCATTTATTTTTTGGGCTTCCTTGGCGCAATGGTTAGCGCGTTCGGCTGTTAACCGAAAGGTTGGTGGTTCGCGCCCAACCGGGAGAGGTGTTGTAATGTCTCAGATGTAACGTAATAAGTCATAACTTATCCACAATACCTGACAACCATTTAATTTCTGAGCTTCCGTGGCTCAATGGTTAGCGCGTTCGGCTGTTAACCATAAGGTTGGTGGTTTGAGCCCACCCGGGAGCGGTGATGTGGGATCTCAAACAATTTCAAAATCGATGTTTCACGGCCAAAGAAGCATACTTTGAGTATTTCTTCACTATTTTCAAATATGTTCACTGAAACCATTATTTTTATACTTTTTGCTTTAATTCAAGCAAATGTAACGATATTCAATCAAAAAACTGTTAAAATTCAATTTTTCAATAAGAAATCGTTGTCACGGATTTTGTATCTTGAAGAAGAAAAACATGCGATTTTTTCGGTACACTTTTGAATTTATTTTTTTTGGAGAAATGTTTGACCGAATTCAGCTTAATTCCCTATAAAACACTCATTGAAAGTGATTTCATCTCGATTGAACAATAATTAAAAATTTACCTCGATTTTTAACAACATTTTCAAAATCGACGTTTCACGGCCAGAGAAGCATACTTTGAGTATTTCTTCACTATTTTCAAATATATTCATTGAAACCATTATTTTTATACTTTTTGCTTTAATTCAAGCAATGTAACGATATTCATTCAAAAAACTGTTAAAATTCAATTTTCAATAAGAAATCGTATTCACGGATTTTGTGTCTTGAAGAAGAAAAACCTGCGATTTTTTCGGTAATTTTTTGAATGCATTTTTTTCTGGAGAAATTTTTGACCGAATTCAGCTTAATTTCCTATAAAACACTCATTAAAAGTGATTTCATCTCGATTGAACAATAAATAAAAATGTACCTCGATTTTTAATAACATTCTCAAAATCGACGTAACTCGGCCTGAGAAAAACATTTTGAGTATTTGTTCTCTATTTTCAAATATAACCACTGAAACCATTATTTTTGTAATTTTTGCGTTAATTCAAGCAAATGTAACGATATTCATTCAATAAACTGTTAAAATTCAATTTTAAATAAGAAATCGATGTCACGGATTTTGTATCTTGAAGAAAAAAAACATGCGATTTTTTCGGTACATTTTTAAATGCATTTTTTTCTGGAGAAATGTTTGACCGAATTCAGCTTAATTCCCTATAAAACACTCATTAAAAGTGATTTCATCTCGATTGAACAATAATTAAAAATGTACCTCGATTTTTAATAACATTTTCAAAATCGACGTTTCACGGCCAAAGAAGCATATTTTGAGTATTTCTTCACTATTTTCAAATATATTCACTGAAACCATTATTTTTATACTTTTTGCTTTAATTCAAGCAATGTAACGATATTCATTCAAAAAACTGTTAAAATTCAATTTTCAATAAGAAATCGTACTCACGGATTTTGTATCTTGAAGAAGAAAAACATGCGATTTTTTCGGTACACTTTTGAATGCATTTTTTTCTGGACAAATTTTTGACCAAATTCAGCTTAATTCCCTATAAAACACTCATTAAAAGTGATTTCATCTCGATTGAACAATAAATAAAAATGCACCTCGATTTTTAATAACATATTGTAGAGGGCCGGTAGGCCCTTCTAGATAAGATCCCACACCCTCCCGTAATGTTAAATGAAAATTCACAGATTTTCGCTGATTTTCCCATAGGAATAACATGGGGTTTTTGGTGCTCCTGTACATCGAATCATTTAAAAACTAAAGCGAAGTTACGTTTCGGAATACTTTCAAATTAACAAGTAACTATTCAAGGTGTGCCTTTTTCAAGTTTCATCAAAATTAATTAAGTCTAAGTATGTTAATTTAATTAAAAATGTAAGTACCTCAAAAGATTATTCTACAGCAGACGACGCTAGTTGTTCAATACTCTACAGTAGACGACGCTAATTTGCCATTTCACCGCCTTGAAACTTTAACTTGATATATTTCAATAAATATAACACTATATTTATTAAAAATTTCTCTGGCGGGTCTATTTTTCGTTTAATTATGTGTCTCGGTTGAAATTCTATACTTAAGATACCTTTTTAATTTATATTTTAGATGTTAGTTTCGACCAAGGCTTAAGTTGCCTTACTTAGGCCATGGATTTATAATAGAAGCTTACGCTTCATGGATATTTCACTGTAGCCTTCAGTAAGGCATAAGGATAGATGGATCAGTGTTGGAAATAAGGATTTTTTTAAAACTGGACCTGTGGCCTAGGTATTTTAATTAAAATAACTGGCCACGGTGCCACTCACTGTAAACGTACAAGGGCAATGAACGCAATGTCATGGATAATTGTAATCGTAGAGTGGACTGTAAAAGATACGGATTTGATAGTTTAAAAATCGTGGCAGGATGTTGGTTTTGAAGTTGACTATTAAGCTCGGGTTCTAAAACGAATTGTGAGCCGTATCTTATAAGAATATGTAGAAGTGTAGAACCATTTTTAACCTCGTCCTAGAAGTGAAAAATTTCGCATTTCAGGCAAAAAATTGTTTTATAATAGATTAATACAAATGCAGACTGAAGGAACAGATATTATATAAAAAAGGACTTGGTTTGCCCAAGCCTGAAAAACAAAACGATAAGAGTTTTTTCCAGTTGACTGAAGCGCGGATATTTTATTTTTCTATATAATTTTAAAGACAATCCGTATTTTACTACTCTTTAGAATTTAATTCAATCTCCTGATTTTACTGGTAATGGATTTATTTCCTATAAATTAATTGAAAAAAAAAATTACTTATCTCAGATTTTTCAACAATTCCATTTTCGTAAAATTTTATCCTGAAAAATCTGAGGTAAGTAATTTTTTATTTCAATTAATTTATAGGAAATAAATCCATTACCAGTAAAATCAGGAGATTGAATTAAATTCTAAAGAGTAGTAAAATACGGATTGTCTTTAAAATTATATAGAAAAATAAAATATCCGCGCTTCAGTCAACTGGAAAAAACTCTTATCGTTTTGTTTTTCAGGCTTGGGCAAACCAAGTCCTTTTTTATATAATGTTCACTGAAACCATTATTTTTATACTTTTTGCTTTAATTAGTCATAACTTATCCACAATACCTGACAACCATTTAATATCTGAGCTTCCGTGGCTCAATGGTTAGCGCGTTCGGCTGTTAACCAATAGATTGGTGGTTCGAGCCCATCCGGGAGCGGTGTTGTGAGGTCTCAGATGTGACGTAAAAAGTGAAGGTTTTTACACAATACCTGACGAGCATTTAATTTTTGGGCTTCCATGGCGCAATGGTTAGCGCGTTCAGCTGTTAACCAATAGGTTGGTGGTTCGAGCCCATCCGGGAGCGGTGTTGTGAGGTCTCAGATGTGACGTAAAAAGTCAAGGTTTTTACACAATACCTGACGAGCATTTAATTTTTGGGCTTCCGTGGCGCAATGGTTAGCGCGTTCAGCTGTTAACCAATAGGTTAGTGGTTCGAGCCCACCCGGGAGCGGCGTTGTGGGATCTCAAACGTAACGTAGAAAGCCAAAGTTTTTCCACAATACCTGACGACCATTTAATTTTTGGACTTCCGTGGCGCAATGGTTAGCGCGTTCGGCTGTTAACCAATAGGTTGGTGGTTCGAGCCCACCCGGGAGCGGTGGTGTGGGATCTCAAATGTAACGTAGAAAGCCAAAGTTTTGCCACAATACCTGACGACCATTAAATTTTTGGGCTTCCTTGGCGCAATGGTTAGCGCGTTCGGCTGTTAACCGAAAGGTTGGTGGTTCGAGCCCAACCGGAAGAGGTGTTGTAGGGTCTCAGATGTAACGTAAAAAGTCAAACTTATCCACAATACCTGACAACCATTTAATTTCTGAGCTTCCGTGGCTCAAAGGTTAGCGCGTTCGGTTGTTAACCAACAGGTGTGTGGTTCGAGGCCATCCGGGAGCGGTGTTGTGACGTCTCAGATGTGACGTAAAGAGTCAAGGTTTTTTCCACAACACCTGACGACCATTTAATTTTTGGGCTTCCGTGGCGCAATGGTTAGCGCGTTCGGCTGTTAACCAATAGGTTGGTGGTTCGAGCCCATCCGGGAGCGGTGTTGTGAGGTCTCAGATGTGACGTAAAAAGTCAAGGTTTTTACACAATACCTGACGAGCATTTAATTTTTGGGCTTCCGTGGCGCAATGGTTAGCGCGTTCAGCTGTTAACCAATAGGTTAGTGGTTCGAGCCCACCCGGGAGCGGCGTTGTGGGATCTCAAACGTAACGTAGAAAGCCAAAGTTTTTCCACAATACCTGACGACCATTTAATTTTTGGACTTCCGTGGCGCAATGGTTAGCGCGTTCGGCTGTTAACCAATAGGTTGGTGGTTCGAGCCCACCCGGGAGCGGTGGTGTGGGATCTCAAATGTAACGTAGAAAGCCAAAGTTTTGCCACAATACCTGACGACCATTAAATTTTTGGGCTTCCTTGGCGCAATGGTTAGCGCGTTCGGCTGTTAACCGAAAGGTTGGTGGTTCGAGCCCAACCGGAAGAGGTGTTGTAGGGTCTCAGATGTAACGTAAAAAGTCAAACTTATCCACAATACCTGACAACCATTTAATTTCTGAGCTTCCGTGGCTCAAAGGTTAGCGCGTTCGGTTGTTAACCAACAGGTGTGTGGTTCGAGGCCATCCGGGAGCGGTGTTGTGACGTCTCAGATGTGACGTAAAGAGTCAAGGTTTTTTCCACAACACCTGACGACCATTTAATTTTTGGGCTTCCGTGGCGCAATGGTTAGCGCGTTCGGCTGTTAACCAATAGGTTGGTGGTTCGAGCCCATCCGGGAGCGGTGTTGTGAGGTCTCAGATGTAACGTAAAAAGTCAAAACTTATCCACAATACGTGACAACCATTTAATTTCTGAGCTTCCGTGGCTCAATGGTTAGCGCGTTCGGCTGTTAACCAATAGGTTGGTGGTTCGAGCCCACCCGGGAGCGGTGGTGTGGGATCTCAAATGTAACGTAGAAAGCCAAAGTTTTGCCACAATACCTGACGACCCTTAAAATTTTTGGGCTTCCTTGGCGCAATGGTTAGCGCGTTCGGCTGTTAAGCGAAAGGTTGGTGGTTCGAGCCCAACCGGAAGAGGTGTTGTAGGGTCTCAGATGTAACGTAAAAAGTCATAACTTATCCACAATACCTGACAACCATTTAATTTCTGAGCTTCCGTGGCTCAAAGGTTAGCGCGTTCGGCTGTTAACCAATAGGTTGGTGGTTTGAGCCCATCCGGGAGCGGTGTTGTGAGGTCTCAGATGTAACGTAAAATGTCAGAGTTTTTCCACAATACCTGACGAACACTTAATTTTTGGGCTTCCGTGGCTCAATGGTTAGCGCGTTCGGCTGTTAACCAATAGGTTGGTGGTTGCGCCACGGAAGCCCAAAAATTAAATGCTCGTCAGGTATTGTGTAAAAACCTTGACTTTTTACGTCACATCTGAGACCTCACAACACCGCTTCCGGATGGGCTCGAACCACCAACCTATTGGTTAACAGCCGAACGCGCTAACCATTGAGCCACGGAAGCTCAGAAATTAAATGGTTGTCAGGTATTGTGGATAAGTTATGACAGGGCCGTCTTTGGTGCTATATGGGCCCTTGGGCAGTGCAGTATATTGGGCCCCCTAATCCCCTATACAAATCAAATTAATCGAGAAATAAAAATATTTATTATTTCCTTCAAACGAAAATCTACAAATTTAATAGTGAACGCAAAGCTAGAAACATTTGTGCACTTTCTTCCTTGAAAATTCCTTTAGAATTGGATCGAAGTCGATCATTTTTTGGATCGCCATTACGTAATTCACGTTTGAACACATTTTTTGGCAAATATCTTGTCTTGGAATCCTCTTTATACACTCGGCGTATTTTGGAAAGGTCTTTTCATGGTTCTGACAAGATGTCGGCCCATTTCAAATCCAGCATTCAACTGTGTTAGGATTGCCGATTACCCATAGCCTACATCTGTTTCCTGGAAGGAAGATGTTTTCGTTTCACATTTAGGCACTTCCACTGGTGGAATATCCTCATCTGGATCAGTTGTAGGAACAAGTGATGACTCCACTGCAATGTCGGTTGGAACTGTGGTAGTCGTTGAGGGCTTCGGTGATATTGTTGAAAGAGTAATTTTACCAGGCTCAGCACTTCTCATGATGTTACCTTGCGAAGTTTGTCAGCTTTCTCTTTCTCCTGCGCAGCTCGTTTTATCTTCTGGGCACCGCTCAAAGTATTATGTTTCATTTTTGATTTGATCACTAATAATCTCTATTTATAGTTTGTCTAACATCTCAGCCATAATTTTATTCATAATAGGCATTATATTTTAAACAGAGTTGTCTACTTTCAGCAGGGAAAGAAATACACTTGTACCCCACATCCACATGCCACCTAACAGCGAGAATGAGCGAGAAAATTCCAGGTTTTCTCTCTGCGCATGGGCAAAGTGACAGTTTAGACTGAGTCTGATTTAAAGTGAAGGTTTCAAACTAAATAAATAAGCCGATGTGCGGTTGTGAAGTGAGGCCATGGGGAGGAGGGATAACATAAAAGCCTAGGCAATGGGTGACTATCTTATAGGTCTCAGATTTTTAGTTTTACATTTTTCAAGTTCGAAGGCCAAATTTTTCATTGAAAAGACTGAATGACCGATGGAAAATAGTTTATATTTTCTAGTGGTTTTCTTCTGACAAGAAATGTAAAATGAGTATTATTTGACAATTATGGGGCCCCTGTTCTTAAGGGGCCCCTGGGCCAGTGCCCAACGGGCCCAATGGATAAGACGGCACTGAGTTATGACTTATTACGTTACATCTGAGACCTTACAACACCTCTCCCGGTTGGGCTCGAACCACCAACCTTTCGGTTAACAGTCGAACGCGCTAACCATTGCGCCAAGGAAGCCCAAAAATTAAATGTTCGTCAGGTATTGTGGAAAAACCTTGACTTTTTACGTCACATCTGAGACCTCACAACACCGCTCCCGGATGGGCTCGAACCACCAACCTATTGGTTTACAGCCGAACGCGCTAACCATTGCGCCACGGAAGCCCAAAAATTAAATGGTCGTCAGGTATTGTGGATAAGTTCTGACTTATTACGTTACATCTGAGACCCTACAACACCTCTCCCGGTTGGGCGCGAACCACCAACCTTTCGGTTAACAGCCGAACGCGCTAACCATTGCGCCAAGGAAGCCCAAAAAATAAATGGTCGTCAGGTATTGTGGAAAAACATTGGCTTTCTACGTTACATTTTAGATCCCACATCACCCCTCCCGGGTGGGCTCGAACCACCAACCTATTGGTTAACAACCGAACGCGCTAACCATTGCGCCACGGAAGCCCAAAAACTAAATGGTCGTCAGGTATTGTGGAAAAACTTTGGTTTTCTACGTTACATTTGAGATCCCACAACACCGCTCCCGGATGGGCTCGAACCACCAACCTATTGGTTAACAGCCGAACGCGCTAACCATTGAGCCACGCAAGCTCAGAAATTAAATGGTTGTCACGTATTGTGGAAAAGTTTTGACTTTTTACGCTACATCTGAGACCCCACAACACCTCTCCCGGGTGGGCTCGAACCTTCAGCCTTTCGATTAACAGCTGAACGCGCTAATCATTGCGCCACGGAAGCCCAAAAATTAAATGTTCGTCAGGTGTTGTGGAAAAAACCTTGACTTTTTACGTTACATCTGAGACCTCACAACACCGCTCCCGGATGGGCTCGAACCACCAACCTATTGGTTAACAGCCCAACGCGCTAACCATCGCGCCACGGAAGCCCAAAAATTAAATGGTCTTCAGGTATTGTGGAAAAACCTTGACTTTTTACGTCACATCTGAGACGTCACAACACCGCTCCCGGATGGGCTCGAACCACCAACCTATCGGTTAACAGCCGAACGCGCTAACCATTGAGCCACGGAAGCTCAGAAATTAAACGGTTGTCACGTATTGTGGAAAAGTTTTGACTTTTTACGCAACATCTGAGACCCCACAACACCTCTCCCGGGTGGGCTCGAACCTTCAACCTTTCGATTAACAGCTGTACGCGCTAATCATTGCGCCACGGAAGCCCAAAAATTAAATGTTCGTCAGGTGTTGTGGAAAAACTCTGACATTTTACGTTACATCTGAGACCTCACAACACCGCTCCCGGATGGGCTCGAACCACTAACCTATTGGTTAACAGCCGAACGCGCTAACCATTGACCCACGGAAGCTCAGAAATTAAATGGTTGTCAGGTATTGTGGATAAGTTATGACTTATTACGTAACATCTGAGACCCTACAACACCTCTCCCGGTTGGGCTCGAACCACCAACCTTTCGGTTAACAGCCGAACGCGCTAACCATTGCGCCAAGGAAGCCCAAAAAATAAATGGTCGTCAGGTATTGTGGAAAAACTTTGGCTTTCTACGTTACATTTGAGATTCCACATCACCCTCCCGGGTGGGCTCGAACCACCAACCTATTGGTTAACAACCGAACGCGCTAACCATTGCGCCACGGAAGCCCAAAAACTAAATGGTCGTCAGGTATGTGGAAAAACTTTGGTTTTCTACGTTACATTTGAGATCCCACAACACCGCTCCCGGGTGGGCTCAAACCACCAACCTATTGGTTAACAGCTGAACGCGCTAACCATTGCGCCACGGAAGCCCAAAAATTAAATGCTCGTCAGGTATTGTGTAAAAACCTTGACTTTTTACGTCACATCTGAGACCTCACAACACCGCTCCCGGATGGGCTCGAACCACCAACCTATTGGTTAACAGCCGAACGCGCTAACCATTGAGCCACGGAAGCTCAGAAATTAAATGGTTGTCACGTATTGTGGAAAAGTTTTGACTTTTTTCGCTACATCTGAGACCCCACAACACCTCTCCTTGTTGGGCTCGAACCTGCAACCTTTCGATTAACAGCTGAACGCGCTAATCATTGCGCCACGGAAGCCCAAAAATTAAATGTTCGTCAGGTGTTGTGAAAAAACTTTGGCTTTCTACGTTACGTTTGAGATCCCACAACACCGCGCCCGGGTGGGCTCGAACCACCAACCTATTGGTTAACAGCCCAACGCGCTAACCATTGCGCCACGGAAGCCCAAAAATTAAATGGTCTTCAGGTATTGTGGAAAAACCTTGACTTTTTACGTCACATCTGAGACGTCACAACACCGCTCCCGGATGGGCTCGAACCACCAACCTATCGGTTAACAGCCGAACGCGCTAACCATTGAGCCACGGAAGCTCAGAAATTAAATGGTTGTCACGTATTGTGGAAAAGTTTTGACTTTTTACGCAACATCTGAGACCCCACAACACCTCTCCCGGGTGGGCTCGAACCTTCAACCTTTCGATTAACAGCTGTACGCGCTAATCATTGCGCCACGGAAGCCCAAAAATTAAATGTTCGTCAGGTGTTTTGAAAAAACTCTGACATTTTACGTTACATCTGAGACCTCACAACACCGCTCCCGGATGGGCTCGAACCACCAACCTATTGGTTAACAGCCGAACGCGCTAACCATTGAGCCATGGAAGCTCAGAAATTAAATGGTTGTCAGGTATTGTGGATAAGTTATGACTTATTACGTTACATCTGAGACCCTACAACACCTCTCCCGGTTGGGCTCGAACCACCAACCTTTCGGTTAACAGCCGAACGCGCTAACCATTGCGCCAAGGAAGCCAGAAAAATAAATGGTCGTCAGGTATTGTGGAAAAACTTTGGCTTTCTACGTTACATTTGAAATCCCACATCACCGCTCCCGGGTGGGCTCGAACCACCAACCTATTGGTTTACAGCCGAACGCGCTATCCATTGCGCCACGGAAGCCCTAAAGCTAAATGGTCGTCAGGTATTGTGGAAAAACTTTGGCTTTCTACGTTACATTTGAGATCCCACAACACCGCTCCCGGGTGGGATCGAACCACCAACCTATTGGTTAACAGCTAAACGCGCTAACCATTGCGCCACGGAAGCCCAAAAATTAAATGCTCGTCAGGTATTGTGTAAAAACCTTGACTTTTTACGTCACATCTGAGACCTCACAACACCGCTCCCGGATGGGCTCGAACCACCAACCTATTGGTTAACAGCCGAACGCGCTAACCATTGAGCCACGGAAGCTCAGAAATTAAATGGTTGTCACGTATTGTGGAAAAGTTTTGACTTTTTACGCTACATCTGAGACCCCACAACACCTCTCCCGGGTGGGCTCGAACCTTCAACCTTTCGATTAACAGCTGAACGCGCTAATCATTGCGCCTCGGAAGCCCAAAAATTAAATGTTCGTCAGGTATTGTGGAAAAAATCTGATATTTTACGTTACATCTGAGACCTCACATCACCGCTCCCGGGTGTGCTCGAACCACCAACTTATTGGTTTACATCCGAACGCGCTATCCATTGCGCCACGGAAGCCCAAAAACTAAATGGTCGTCAGGTATTGTGGAAAAACATTGGCTTTCTACGTTACATTTGAGATCCCACATCACCCTTCCCGGGTGGGCTCGAACCACCAACCTATTGGTTAACAACCGAACGCGCTAACCATTGCGCCACGGAAGCCCAAAAACTAAATGGTCGTCAGGTATTGTGGAAAAACTTTGGTTTTCTACGTTACATTTGAGATCCCACAACACCGCTCCCGGGTGGGCTCAAACCACCAACCTATTGGTTAACAGCTGAACGCGCTAACCATTGCGCCACGGAAGCCCAAAAATTAAATGCTCGTCAGGTATCGTGTAAAAATCTTGACTTTTTACGTCACATCTGAGACCTCACAACACCGCTCCCGGATGGGCTCGAACCACCAACCTATTGGTTAACAGCCGAACGCGCTAACCATTGAGCCACGGAAGCTCAGAAATTAAATGGTTGTCACGTATTGTGGAAAAGTTTTGACTTTTTTCGCTACATCTGAGACCCCACAACACCTCTCCTGGGTGGGCTCGAACCTTCAACCTTTCGATTAACAGCTGAACGCGCTAATCATTGCGCCACGGAAGCCCAAAAATAAAATGTTCGTCAGGTGTTGTGGAAAAAACTTTGACTTTTTACGTTACATCTGAGACCTCACAACACCGCTCCCGGATGGGCTCGAACCACCAACCTATTGGTTAACAGCCCAACGCGCTAACCATTGCGCCACGGAAGCCCAAAAATTAAATGGTCTTCAGGTATTGTGGAAAAACCTTGACTTTTTACGTCACATCTGAGACGTCACAACACCGCTCCCGGATGGGCTCGAACCACCAACCTATCGGTTAACAGCCGAACGCGCTAACCATTGAGCCACGGAAGCTCAGAAATTAAATGGTTGTCACGTATTGTGGAAAAACTCTGACATTTTACGTTACATCTGAGACCTCACAACACCGCTCCCGGATGGGCTCGAACCACCAACCTATTGATTAACAGCCGAACGCGCTAACCATTGAGCCACGGAAGCTCAGAAATTAAATGGTTGTCACGTATTGTGGAAAAGTTTTGACTTTTTACGCTACATCTGAGACCCCACAACACCTCTCCCGGGTGGGCTCGAACTTTAACCTTTCGATTAACAGCTGAACGCGCTAATCATTGCGCCACGGAAGCCCAAAAATTAAATGTTCGTCAGGTGTTGTGGAAAAAACTTTGACTTTTTACGTTACATCTGAGACCTCCCAACACCGCTCCCGGATGGGCTCGAACCACCAACCTATTGGTTAACAGCCCAACGCGCTAACCATTGCGCCACGGAAGCCCAAAAATTAAATGGTCTTCAGGTATTGTGGAAAAACCTTGACTTTTTACGTCACATCTGAGACGTCACAACACCGCTCCCGGATGGGCTCGAACCACCAACCTATCGGTTAACAGCCGAACGCGCTAACCATTGAGCCACGGAAGCTCAGAAATTAAATGGTTGTCACGTATTGTGGAAAAGTTTTGACTTTTTACGCAACATCTGAGACCCCACAACACCTCTCCCGGGTGGGCTCGAACCTTCAACCTTTCGATTAAAAGCTGTACGCGCTAATCATTGCGCCACGGAAGCCCAAAAATTAAATGTTCGTCAGGTGTTGTGGAAAAACTCTGACATTTTACGTTACATCTGAGACCTCACAACACCGCTCCCGGATGGGCTCGAACCACCAACCTATTGGTGAACAGCCGAACGCGCTAACCATTGAGCTACGGAAGCTCAGAAATTAAATGGTTGTCAGGTATTGTGGATAAGTTATGACTTATTACGTTACATCTGAGACCCTACAACACCTCTCCCGGTTGTGCTCGAACCACCAACCTTTCGGTTAACAGCCGAACGCGCTAACCATTGCGCCAAGGAAGCCCAAAAATTAAATGTTCGTCAGGTATTGTGGAAAAACCTTGACTTTTTACGTCACATCTGAGACCTCACAACACCGCTCCCGGATGAGCTCGAGCCACCAACCTATTGGTTAACAGCCGAACGCGCTAACCATTGAGCCACGGAAGCTCAGAAATTAAATGGTTGTCACGTATTGTGGAAAAGTTTTGACTTTTTACGCTACATCTGAGACCCCACAACACCTCTCCCGGGTGGGCTCGAACCTTCAACCTTTCGATTAACAGCTGAACGCGCTAATCATTGCGCCACGGAAGCTCAAAAATTAAATGTTCGTCAGGTATTGTGGAAAAACTCTGACATTTTACGTTACATCTGAGACCTCACAACACCGCTCCCGGAGGGGCTCGAACCACCAACCTATTGGTTAACAGCCGAACGCGCTAACCATTGCGCCACGGAAGCCCAAAAATTAAATGGTCGTCAGGTGTTGTGGAAAAAACCTTGACTTTTTACGTCACATCTGAGACGTCACAACACCGCTCCCGGATGGGCTCGAACCACCAACCTATTGGTTAACAGCCGAACGCGCTAACCATTGCGCCACGGAAGCCCAAAAATTAAATGGTCGTCAGGTGTTGTGGAAAAAACCTTGACTTTTTACGTCACATCTGAGACCTCACAACACCTTTCCCGGATGGGCTCGAACCACCAACCTATTGGTTAACAGCCGAACGCGCTAACCATTGAGCCACGGAAGCTCAGAAATTAAATGGTTGTCACGTATTGTGGAAAAGTTTTGACTTTTTACGCTACATCTGAGACCCCACAACACCTCTCCCGGGTGGGCTCGAACCTTCAACCTTTCGATTAACAGCTGAACGCGCTAATCATTGCGCCACGGAAGCCCAAAAATTAAATGCTCGTCAGGTATTGTGTAAAAATCTTTGACTTTTTACGTTACATCTGAGACCTCACAACACCGCTCCCGGATGGGCTCGAACCACCAACCTATTGGTTAACAGCCCAACGCGCTAACCATTGCGCCACGGAAGCCCAAAAATTAAATGGTCTTCAGGTATTGTGGAAAAACCTTGACTTTTTACGTCACATCTGAGACGTCACAACACCGCTCCCGGATGGGCTCGAACCACCAACCTATCGGTTAACAGCCGAACGCGCTAACCATTGAGCCACGGAAGCTCAGAAATTAAATGGTTGTCACGTATTGTGGAAAAGTTTTGACTTTTTACGCAACATCTGAGACCCCACAACACCTCTCCCGGGTGGGCTCGAACCTTCAACCTTTCGATTAACAGCTGTACGCGCTAATCATTACGCCACGGAAGCCCAAAAATTAAATGTTCGTCAGGTGTTGTGGAAAAACTCTGACATTTTACGTTACATCTGAGACCTCACAACACCGCTCCCGGATGGGCTCGAACCACCAACCTATTGGTGAACAGCCGAACGCGCTAACCATTGAGCCACGGAAGCTCAGAAATTAAATGGTTGTCAGGTATTGTGGATAAGTTATGACTTATTACGTTACATCTGAGACCCTACAACACCTATCCCGGTTGTGCTCGAACCACCAACCTTTCGGTTAACAGCCGAACGCGCTAACCATTGCGCCAAGGAAGCCCAAAAATTAAATGTTCGTCAGGTATTGTGGAAAAGTTTTGACTTTTTACGCTACATCTGAGACCCCACAACACCTCTCCCGGGTGGGCTCGAACCTTCAACCTTTCGATTAACAGCTGAACGCGCTAATCATTGCGCCACGGAAGCTCAAAAATTAAATGTTCGTCAGGTATTGTGGAAAAACTCTGACATTTTACGTTACATCTGAGACCTCACAACACCGCTCCCGGAGGGGCTCGAACCACCAACCTATTGGTTAACAGCCGAACGCGCTAACCATTGCGCCACGGAAGCCCAAAAATTAAATGGTCGTCAGGTGTTGTGGAAAAAACCTTGACTTTTTACGTCACATCTGAGACGTCACAACACCGCTCCCGGATGGGCTCGAACCACCAACCTATCGGTTAACAGCCGAACGCGCTAACCATTGAGCCACGGAAGCTCAGAAATTAAATGGTTGTCACGTATTGTGGAAAAGTTTTGACTTTTTACGCAACATCTGAGACCCCACAACACCTCTCCCGGGTGGGCTCGAACCTTCAACCTTTCGATTAACAGCTGTACGCGCTAATCATTGCGCCACGGAAGCCCAAAAATTAAATGTTCCTCAGGTGTTGTGGAAAAACTCTGACATTTAACGTTACATCTGAGACCGCACAACACCGCTCCCGGATGGGCTCGAACCACCAACCTATTGGTTAACAGCCGAACGCGCTAACCATTGAGCCACGGAAGCTCAGAAATTAAATGGTTGTCAGGTATTGTGGATAAGTTATGACTTATTACGTAACATCTGAGACCCTACAACACCTCTCCCGGTTGGGCTCGAACCACCAACCTTTCGGTTAACAGCCGAACGCGCTAACCATTGCGCCAAGGAAGCCCAAAAAATAAATGGTCGTCAGGTATTGTGGAAAAACTTTGGCTTTCTACGTTACATTTGAGATCCCACATCACCCCTCCCGGGAGGGCTCGAACCACCAACCTATTGGTTAACAACCGAACGCGCTAACCATTGCGCCACGGAAGCCCAAAAACTAAATGGTCGTCAGGTATTGTGGAAAAACTTTGGTTTTCTACGTTACATTTGAGATCCCACAACACCGCTCCCGGGTGGGCTCAAACCACCAACCTATTGGTTAACAGCTGAACGCGCTAACCATTGCGCCACGGAAGCTCAGAAATTAAATGGTTGTCACGTATTGTGGAAAAGTTTTGACTTTTTACGCAACATCTGAGACCCCACAACACCTCTCCCGGGTGGGCTCGAACTTTAACCTTTCGATTAACAGCTGAACGCGCTAATCATTGCGCCACGGAAGCCCAAAAATTAAATGTTCGTCAGGTGTTGTGGAAAAACTCTGACATTTTACGTTACATCTGAGACCTCACAACACCGCTCCCGGATGGGCTCGAACCACCAACCTATTGGTTAACAGCCCAACGCGCTAACCATTGCGCCACGGAAGCCCAAAAATTAAATGGTCTTCAGGTATTGTGGAAAAACCTTGACTTTTTACGTCACATCTGAGACGTCACAACACCGCTCCCGGATGGGCTCGAACCACCAACCTATCGGTTAACAGCCGAACGCGCTAACCATTGAGCCACGGAAGCTCAGAAATTAAATGGTTGTCACGTATTGTGGAAAAACTCTGACATTTTACGTTACATCTGAGACCTCACAACACCGCTCCCGGATGGGCTCGAACCACCAACCTATTGGTTAACAGCCGAACGCGCTAACCATTGAGCCACGGAAGCTCAGAAATTAAATGGTTGTCACGTATTGTGGAAAAGTTTTGACTTTTTACGCTACATCTGAGACCCCACAACACCTCTCCCGGGTGGGCTCGAACTTTAACCTTTCGATTAACAGCTGAACGCGCTAATCATTGCGCCACGGAAGCCCAAAAATTAAATGTTCGTCAGGTGTTGTGGAAAAAACTTTGACTTTTTACGTTACATCTGAGACCTCACAACACCGCTCCCGGATGGGCTCGAACCACCAACCTATTGGTTAACAGCCCAACGCGCTAACCATTGCGCCACGGAAGCCCAAAAATTAAATGGTCTTCAGGTATTGTGGAAAAACCTTGACTTTTTACGTCACATCTGAGACGTCACAACACCGCTCCCGGATGGGCTCGAACCACCAACCTATCGGTTAACAGCCGAACGCGCTAACCATTGAGCCACGGAAGCTCAGAAATTAAATGGTTGTCACGTATTGTGGAAAAGTTTTGACTTTTTACGCAACATCTGAGACCCCACAACACCTCTCCCGGGTGGGCTCGAACCTTCAACCTTTCGATTAAAAGCTGTACGCGCTAATCATTGCGCCACGGAAGCCCAAAAATTAAATGTTCGTCAGGTGTTGTGGAAAAACTCTGACATTTTACGTTACATCTGAGACCTCACAACACCGCTCCCGGATGGGCTCGAACCACCAACCTATTGGTGAACAGCCGAACGCGCTAACCATTGAGCCACGGAAGCTCAGAAATTAAATGGTTGTCAGGTATTGTGGATAAGTTATGACTTATTACGTTACATCTGAGACCCTACAACACCTCTCCCGGTTGTGCTCGAACCACCAACCTTTCGGTTAACAGCCGAACGCGCTAACCATTGCGCCAAGGAAGCCCAAAAATTAAATGTTCGTCAGGTATTGTGGAAAAACCTTGACTTTTTACGTCACATCTGAGACCTCACAACACCGCTCCCGGATGAGCTCGAGCCACCAACCTATTGGTTAACAGCCGAACGCGCTAACCATTGAGCCACGGAAGCTCAGAAATTAAATGGTTGTCACGTATTGTGGAAAAGTTTTGACTTTTTACGCTACATCTGAGACCCCACAACACCTCTCCCGGGTGGGCTCGAACCTTCAACCTTTCGATTAACAGCTGAACGCGCTAATCATTGCGCCACGGAAGCTCAAAAATTAAATGTTCGTCAGGTATTGTGGAAAAACTCTGACATTTTACGTTACATCTGAGACCTCACAACACCGCTCCCGGAGGGGCTCGAACCACCAACCTATTGGTTAACAGCCGAACGCGCTAACCATTGCGCCACGGAAGCCCAAAAATTAAATGGTCGTCAGGTGTTGTGGAAAAAACCTTGACTTTTTACGTCACATCTGAGACGTCACAACACCGCTCCCGGATGGGCTCGAACCACCAACCTATTGGTTAACAGCCGAACGCGCTAACCATTGAGCCACGGAAGCCCAAAAGTTAAATGCTCGTCAGGTATTGTGTAAAAATCTTTGACTTTTTACGTTACATCTGAGACCTCACAACACCGCTCCCGGATGGGCTCGAACCACCAACCTATTGGTTAACAGCCCAACGCGCTAACCATTGCGCCACGGAAGCCCAAAAATTAAATGGTCTTCAGGTATTGTGGAAAAACCTTGACTTTTTACGTCACATCTGAGACGTCACAACACCGCTCCCGGATGGGCTCGAACCACCAACCTATCGGTTAACAGCCGAACGCGCTAACCATTGAGCCACGGAAGCTCAGAAATTAAATGGTTGTCACGTATTGTGGAAAAGTTTTGACTTTTTACGCAACATCTGAGACCCCACAACACCTCTCCCGGGTGGGCTCGAACCTTCAACCTTTCGATTAACAGCTGTACGCGCTAATCATTGCGCCACGGAAGCCCAAAAATTAAATGTTCGTCAGGTGTTGTGGAAAAACTCTGACATTTTACGTTACATCTGAGACCTCACAACACCGCTCCCGGATGGGCTCGAACCACCAACCTATTGGTGAACAGCCGAACGCGCTAACCATTGAGCCACGGAAGCTCAGAAATTAAATGGTTGTCAGGTATTGTGGATAAGTTATGACTTATAACGTTACATCTGAGACCCTACAACACCTCTCCCGGTTGTGCTCGAACCACCAACCTTTCGGTTAACAGCCGAACGCGCTAACCATTGCGCCAAGGAAGCCCAAAAATTAAATGTTCGTCAGGTATTGTGGAAAAACCTTGACTTTTTACGTCACATCTGAGACCTCACAACACCGCTCCCGGATGAGCTCGAGCCACCAACCTATTGGTTAACAGCCGAACGCGCTAACCATTGAGCCACGGAAGCTCAGAAATTAAATGGTTGTCACGTATTGTGGAAAAGTTTTGACTTTTTACGCTACATCTGAGACCCCACAACACCTCTCCCGGGTGGGCTCGAACCTTCAACCTTTCGATTAACAGCTGAACGCGCTAATCATTGCGCCACGGAAGCCCAAAAATTAAATGCTCGTCAGGTATTGTGTAAAAATCTTTGACTTTTTACGTTACATCTGAGACCTCACAACACCGCTCCCGGATGGGCTCGAACCACCAACCTATTGGTTAACAGCCCAACGCGCTAACCATTGCGCCACGGAAGCCCAAAAATTAAATGGTCTTCAGGTATTGTGGAAAAACCTTGACTTTTTACGTCACATCTGAGACGTCACAACACCGCTCCCGGATGGGCTCGAACCACCAACCTATCGGTTAACAGCCGAACGCGCTAACCATTGAGCCACGGAAGCTCAGAAATTAAATGGTTGTCACGTATTGTGGAAAAGTTTTGACTTTTTACGCAACATCTGAGACCCCACAACACCTCTCCCGGGTGGGCTCGAACCTTCAACCTTTCGATTAACAGCTGTACGCGCTAATCATTGCGCCACGGAAGCCCAAAAATTAAATGTTCGTCAGGTGTTGTGGAAAAACTCTGACATTTTACGTTACATCTGAGACCTCACAACACCGCTCCCGGATGGGCTCGAACCACCAACCTATTGGTGAACAGCCGAACGCGCTAACCATTGAGCCACGGAAGCTCAGAAATTAAATGGTTGTCAGGTATTGTGGATAAGTTATGACTTATAACGTTACATCTGAGACCCTACAACACCTCTCCCGGTTGTGCTCGAACCACCAACCTTTCGGTTAACAGCCGAACGCGCTAACCATTGCGCCAAGGAAGCCCAAAAATTAAATGTTCGTCAGGTATTGTGGAAAAACCTTGACTTTTTACGTCACATCTGAGACCTCACAACACCGCTCCCGGATGAGCTCGAGCCACCAACCTATTGGTTAACAGCCGAACGCGCTAACCATTGAGCCACGGAAGCTCAGAAATTAAATGGTTGTCACGTATTGTGGAAAAGTTTTGACTTTTTACGCTACATCTGAGACCCCACAACACCTCTCCCGGGTGGGCTCGAACCTTCAACCTTTCGATTAACAGCTGAACGCGCTAATCATTGCGCCACGGAAGCTCAAAAATTAAATGTTCGTCAGGTATTGTGGAAAAACTCTGACATTTTACGTTACATCTGAGACCTCACAACACCGCTCCCGGAGGGGCTCGAACCACCAACCTATTGGTTAACAGCCGAACGCGCTAACCATTGCGCCACGGAAGCCCAAAAATTAAATGGTCGTCAGGTGTTGTGGAAAAAACCTTGACTTTTTACGTCACATCTGAGACGTCACAACACCGCTCCCGGATGGGCTCGAACCACCAACCTATTGGTTAACAGCCGAACGCGCTAACCATTGAGCCACGGAAGCCCAAAAGTTAAATGCTCGTCAGGTATTGTGTAAAAACCTTGACTTTTTACGTCACATCTAAGACCTCACAACACCTTTCCCGGATGGGCTCGAACCACCAACCTATTGGTTAACAGCCGAACGCGCTAACCATTGAGCCACGGAAGCTCAGAAATTAAATGGTTGTCACGTATTGTGGAAAAGTTTTGACTTTTTACGCTACATCTGAGACCCCACAACCCCTCTCCCGGGTGGGCTCGAACCATCAACCTTTCGATTAACAGCTGAACGCGCTAATCATTGCGCCACGGAAGCCCAAAAATTAAATGCTCGTCAGGTATTGTGTAAAAATCTTGACTTTTTACGTCACATCTGAGACCTCACAACACCGCTCCCGGATGGGCTCGAACCACCAACCTATTGGTTAACAGCCGAACGCGCTAACCATTGAGCCACGGAAGCTCAGAAATTAAATGGTTGTCACGTATTGTGGAAAAGTTTTGACTTTTTACGCTACATCTGAGACCCCACAACACCTCTCCCGGGTGGGCTCGAACCTTCAACCTTTCGATTAACAGCTGAACGCGCTAATCATTGCGCCACGGAAGCCCAAAAATTAAATGTTCGTCAGGTGTTGTGGAAAAAACTTTGACTTTTTACGTTACATCTGAGACATCACAACACCGCTCCCGGATGGGCTCGAACCACCAACCTATTGGTTAACAGCCCAACGCGCTAACCATTGCGCCACGGAAGCCCAAAAATTAAATGGTCTTCAGGTATTGTGGAAAAACCTTGACTTTTTACGTCACATCAGAGACGTCACAACATCGCTCCCGGATGGGCTCGAACCACCAACCTATCGGTTAACAGCCGAACGCGCTAACCATTGAGCCACGGAAGCTCAGAAATTAAATGGTTGTCACGTATTGTGGAAAAGTTTTGACTTTTTACGCAACATCTGAGACCCCTCAACACCTCTCCCGGGTGGGCTCGAACCTTCAACCTTTCGATTAACAGCTGTACGCGCTAATCATTGCGCCACGGAAGCCCAAAAATTAAATGTTCGTCAGGTGTTGTGGAAAAACTCTGACATTTTACGTTACATCTGAGACCTCACAACACCGCTCCCGGATGGGCTCGAACCACCAACCTATTGGTGAACCGCCGAACGCGCTAACCATTGAGCCACGGAAGCTCAGAAATTAAATGGTTGTCAGGTATTGTGGATAAGTTATGACTTATAACGTTACATCTGAGACCCTACAACACCTCTCCCGGTTGTGCTCGAACCACCAACCTTTCGGTTAACAGCCGAACGCGCTAACCATTGCGCCAAGGAAGCCCAAAAATTAAATGTTCGTCAGGTATTGTGGAAAAACCTTGACTTTTTACGTCACATCTGAGACCTCACAACACCGCTCCCGGATGAGCTCGAGCCACCAACCTATTGGTTAACAGCCGAACGCGCTAACCATTGAGCCACGGAAGCTCAGAAATTAAATGGTTGTCACGTATTGTGGAAAAGTTTTGACTTTTTACGCTACATCTGAGACCCCACAACACCTCTCCCGGGTGGGCTCGAACCTTCAACCTTTCGATTAACAGCTGAACGCGCTAATCATTGCGCCACGGAAGCTCAAAAATTAAATGTTCGTCAGGTATTGTGGAAAAACTCTGACATTTTACGTTACATCTGAGACCTCACAACACCGCTCCCGGAGGGGCTCGAACCACCAACCTATTGGTTAACAGCCGAACGCGCTAACCATTGCGCCACGGAAGCCCAAAAATTAAATGGTCGTCAGGTGTTGTGGAAAAAACCTTGACTTTTTACGTCACATCTGAGACGTCACAACACCGCTCCCGGATGGGCTCGAACCACCAACCTATTGGTTAACAGCCGAACGCGCTAACCATTGAGCCACGGAAGCCCAAAAGTTAAATGCTCGTCAGGTATTGTGTAAAAACCTTGACTTTTTACGTCACATCTAAGACCTCACAACACCTTTCCCGGATGGGCTCGAACCACCAACCTATTGGTTAACAGCCGAACGCGCTAACCATTGAGCCACGGAAGCTCAGAAATTAAATGGTTGTCACGTATTGTGGAAAAGTTTTGACTTTTTACGCTACATCTGAGACCCCACAACCCCTCTCCCGGGTGGGCTCGAACCTTCAACCTTTCGATTAACAGCTGAACGCGCTAATCATTGCGCCACGGAAGCCCAAAAATTAAATGCTCGTCAGGTATTGTGTAAAAATCTTGACTTTTTACGTCACATCTGAGACCTCACAACACCGCTCCCGGATGGGCTCGAACCACCAACCTATTGGTTAACAGCCGAACGCGCTAACCATTGAGCCACGGAAGCTCAGAAATTAAATGGTTGTCACGTATTGTGGAAAAGTTTTGACTTTTTACGCTACATCTGAGACCCCACAACACCTCTCCCGGGTGGGCTCGAACCTTCAACCTTTCGATTAACAGCTGAACGCGCTAATCATTGCGCCACGGAAGCCCAAAAATTAAATGTTCGTCAGGTGTTGTGGAAAAAACTTTGACTTTTTACGTTACATCTGAGACATCACAACACCGCTCCCGGATGGGCTCGAACCACCAACCTATTGGTTAACAGCCCAACGCGCTAACCATTGCGCCACGGAAGCCCAAAAATTAAATGGTCTTCAGGTATTGTGGAAAAACCTTGACTTTTTACGTCACATCAGAGACGTCACAACATCGCTCCCGGATGGGCTCGAACCACCAACCTATCGGTTAACAGCCGAACGCGCTAACCATTGAGCCACGGAAGCTCAGAAATTAAATGGTTGTCACGTATTGTGGAAAAGTTTTGACTTTTTACGCAACATCTGAGACCCCTCAACACCTCTCCAGGGTGGGCTCGAACCTTCAACCTTTCGATTAACAGCTGTACGCGCTAATCATTGCGCCACGGAAGCCCAAAAATTAAATGTTCGTCAGGTGTTGTGGAAAAACTCTGACATTTTACGTTACATCTGAGACCTCACAACACCGCTCCCGGATGGGCTCGAACCACCAACCTATTGGTGAACAGCCGAACGCGCTAACCATTGAGCCACGGAAGCTCAGAAATTAAATGGTTGTCAGGTATTGTGGATAAGTTATGACTTATAACGTTACATCTGAGACCCTACAACACCTCTCCCGGTTGTGCTCGAACCACCAACCTTTCGGTTAACAGCCGAACGCGCTAACCATTGCGCCAAGGAAGCCCAAAAATTAAATGTTCGTCAGGTATTGTGGAAAAACCTTGACTTTTTACGTCACATCTGAGACCTCACAACACCGCTCCCGGATGAGCTCGAGCCACCAACCTATTGGTTAACAGCCGAACGCGCTAACCATTGAGCCACGGAAGCTCAGAAATTAAATGGTTGTCACGTATTGTGGAAAAGTTTTGACTTTTTACGCTACATCTGAGACCCCACAACACCTCTCCCGGGTGGGCTCGAACCTTCAACCTTTCGATTAACAGCTGAACGCGCTAATCATTGCGCCACGGAAGCTCAAAAATTAAATGTTCGTCAGGTATTGTGGAAAAACTCTGACATTTTACGTTACATCTGAGACCTCACAACACCGCTCCCGGAGGGGCTCGAACCACCAACCTATTGGTTAACAGCCGAACGCGCTAACCATTGCGCCACGGAAGCCCAAAAATTAAATGGTCGTCAGGTGTTGTGGAAAAAACCTTGACTTTTTACGTCACATCTGAGACGTCACAACACCGCTCCCGGATGGGCTCGAACCACCAACCTATTGGTTAACAGCCGAACGCGCTAACCATTGAGCCACGGAAGCCCAAAAGTTAAATGCTCGTCAGGTATTGTGTAAAAACCTTGACTTTTTACGTCACATCTAAGACCTCACAACACCTTTCCCGGATGGGCTCGAACCACCAACCTATTGGTTAACAGCCGAACGCGCTAACCATTGAGCCACGGAAGCTCAGAAATTAAATGGTTGTCACGTATTGTGGAAAAGTTTTGACTTTTTACGCTACATCTGAGACCCCACAACCCCTCTCCCGGGTGGGCTCGAACCTTCAACCTTTCGATTAACAGCTGAACGCGCTAATCATTGCGCCACGGAAGCCCAAAAATTAAATGCTCGTCAGGTATTGTGTAAAAATCTTGACTTTTTACGTCACATCTGAGACCTCACAACACCGCTCCCGGATGGGCTCGAACCACCAACCTATTGGTTAACAGCCCAACGCGCTAACCATTGCGCCACGGAAGCCCAAAAATTAAATGGTCTTCAGGTATTGTGGAAAAACCTTGACTTTTTACGTCACATCAGAGACGTCACAACATCGCTCCCGGATGGGCTCGAACCACCAACCTATCGGTTAACAGCCGAACGCGCTAACCATTGAGCCACGGAAGCTCAGAAATTAAATGGTTGTCACGTATTGTGGAAAAGTTTTGACTTTTTACGCAACATCTGAGACCCCTCAACACCTCTCCCGGGTGGGCTCGAACCTTCAACCTTTCGATTAACAGCTGTACGCGCTAATCATTGCGCCACGGAAGCCCAAAAATTAAATGTTCGTCAGGTGTTGTGGAAAAACTCTGACATTTTACGTTACATCTGAGACCTCACAACACCGCTCCCGGATGGGCTCGAACCAACAACCTATTGGTTAACAGCCGAACGCGCTAACCATTGAGCCACGGAAGCTCAGAAATTAAATGGTTGTCAGGTATTGTGGATAAGTTATGACTTATTACGTAACATCTGAGACTCTACAACACCTCTCCCGGTTGGGCTAGAACCACCAACCTTTCGGTTAACAGCCGAACGCGCTAACCATTGCGCCAAGGAAGCCCAAAAAATAAATGGTCGTCAGGTATTGTGGAAAAACTTTGGCTTTCTACGTTACATTTGAGATCCCACATCACCCCTCCCGGGAGGGCTCGAACCACCAACCTATTGGTTAACAACCGAACGCGCTAACCATTGCGCCACGGAAGCCCAAAAACTAAATGGTCGTCAGGTATTGTGGAAAAACTTTGGTTTTCTACGTTACATTTGAGATCCCACAACACCGCTCCCGGGTGGGCTCAAACCACCAACCTATTGGTTAACAGCTGAACGCGCTAACCATTGCGCCACGGAAGCCCAAAAATTAAATGCTCGTCAGGTATTGTGTAAAAATCTTGACCTTTTACGTCACATCTGAGACCTCACAACACCGCTCCCGGATGGGCTCGAACCACCAACCTATTGGTGAACAGCCGAACGCGCTAACCATTGAGCCACGGAAGCTCAGAAATTAAATGGTTGTCAGGTATTGTGGATAAGTTATGACTTATAACGTTACATCTGAGACCCTACAACACCTCTCCCGGTTGTGCTCGAACCACCAACCTTTCGGTTAACAGCCGAACGCGCTAACCATTGCGCCAAGGAAGCCCAAAAATTAAATGTTCGTCAGGTATTGTGGAAAAACCTTGACTTTTTACGTCACATCTGAGACCTCACAACACCGCTCCCGGATGAGCTCGAGCCACCAACCTATTGGTTAACAGCCGAACGCGCTAACCATTGAGCCACGGAAGCTCAGAAATTAAATGGTTGTCACGTATTGTGGAAAAGTTTTGACTTTTTACGCTACATCTGAGACCCCACAACACCTCTCCCGGGTGGGCTCGAACCTTCAACCTTTCGATTAACAGCTGAACGCGCTAATCATTGCGCCACGGAAGCTCAAAAATTAAATGTTCGTCAGGTATTGTGGAAAAACTCTGACATTTTACGTTACATCTGAGACCTCACAACACCGCTCCCGGAGGGGCTCGAACCACCAACCTATTGGTTAACAGCCGAACGCGCTAACCATTGCGCCACGGAAGCCCAAAAATTAAATGGTCGTCAGGTGTTGTGGAAAAAACCTTGACTTTTTACGTCACATCTGAGACGTCACAACACCGCTCCCGGATGGGCTCGAACCACCAACCTATTGGTTAACAGCCGAACGCGCTAACCATTGAGCCACGGAAGCCCAAAAGTTAAATGCTCGTCAGGTATTGTGTAAAAACCTTGACTTTTTACGTCACATCTAAGACCTCACAACACCTTTCCCGGATGGGCTCGAACCACCAACCTATTGGTTAACAGCCGAACGCGCTAACCATTGAGCCACGGAAGCTCAGAAATTAAATGGTTGTCACGTATTGTGGAAAAGTTTTGACTTTTTACGCTACATCTGAGACCCCACAACCCCTCTCCCGGGTGGGCTCGAACCTTCAACCTTTCGATTAACAGCTGAACGCGCTAATCATTGCGCCACGGAAGCCCAAAAATTAAATGCTCGTCAGGTATTGTGTAAAAATCTTGACTTTTTACGTCACATCTGAGACCTCACAACACCGCTCCCGGATGGGCTCGAACCACCAACCTATTGGTTAACAGCCGAACGCGCTAACCATTGAGCCACGGAAGCTCAGAAATTAAATGGTTGTCACGTATTGTGGAAAAGTTTTGACTTTTTTCGCTACATCTGAGACCCCACAACACCTCTCCCGGGTGGGCTCGAACCTTCAACCTTTCGATTAACAGCTGAACGCGCTAATCATTGCGCCACGGAAGCCCAAAAATTAAATGTTCGTCAGGTGTTGTGGAAAAAACTTTGACTTTTTACGTTACATCTGAGACATCACAACACCGCTCCCGGATGGGCTCGAACCACCAACCTATTGGTTAACAGCCCAACGCGCTAACCATTGCGCCACGGAAGCCCAAAAATTAAATGGTCTTCAGGTATTGTGGAAAAACCTTGACTTTTTACGTCACATCAGAGACGTCACAACATCGCTCCCGGATGGGCTCGAACCACCAACCTATCGGTTAACAGCCGAACGCGCTAACCATTGAGCCACGGAAGCTCAGAAATTAAATGGTTGTCAGGTATTGTGGATAAGTTATGACTTATTACGTAACATCTGAGACTCTACAACACCTCTCCCGGTTGGGCTAGAACCACCAACCTTTCGGTTAACAGCCGAACGCGCTAACCATTGCGCCAAGGAAGCCCAAAAAATAAATGGTCGTCAGGTATTGTGGAAAAACTTTGGCTTTCTACGTTACATTTGAGATCCCACATCACCCCTCCCGGGAGGGCTCGAACCACCAACCTATTGGTTAACAACCGAACGCGCTAACCATTGCGCCACGGAAGCCCAAAAACTAAATGGTCGTCAGGTATTGTGGAAAAACTTTGGTTTTCTACGTTACATTTGAGATCCCACAACACCGCTCCCGGGTGGGCTCAAACCACCAACCTATTGGTTAACAGCTGAACGCGCTAACCATTGCGCCACGGAAGCCCAAAAATTAAATGCTCGTCAGGTATTGTGTAAAAATCTTGACCTTTTACGTCACATCTGAGACCTCACAACACCGCTCCCGGATGGGCTCGAACCACCAACCTATTGGTTAACAGCCGAACGCGCTAACCATTGAGCCACGGAAGCTCAGAAATTAAATGGTTGTCAGGTATTGTGGATAAGTTATGACTTATTACGTAACATCTGAGACCCTACAACACCTCTCCCGGTTGGGCTAGAACCACCAACCTTTCGGTTAACAGCCGAACGCGCTAACCATTGCGCCAAGGAAGCCCAAAAAATAAATGGTCGTCAGGTATTGTGGAAAAACTTTGGCTTTCTACGTTACATTTGAGATCCCACAACACCCCTCCCGGGAGGGCTCGAACCACCAACCTATTGGTTAACAACCGAACGCGCTAACCATTGCGCCACGGAAGCCCAAAAACTAAATGGTCGTCAGGTATTGTGGAAAAACTTTGGTTTTCTACGTTACATTTGAGATCCCACAACACCGCTCCCGGGTGGGCTCAAACCACCAACCTATTGGTTAACAGCTGAACGCGCTAACCATTGCGCCACGGAAGCCCAAAAATTAAATGCTCGTCAGGTATTGTGTAAAAATCTTGACTTTTTACGTCACATCTGAGACCTCACAACACCGCTCCCGGATGGGCTCGAACCACCAACCTATTGGTTAACAGCCGAACGCGCTAACCATTGAGCCACGGAAGCTCAGAAATTAAATGGTTGTCACGTATTGTGGAAAAGTTTTGACTTATTACGCTACATCTGAGACCCCACAACACCTCTCCCGGGTGGGCTCGAACCTTCAACCTTTCGATTAACAGCTGTACGCGCTAATCATTGCGCCACGGAAGCCCAAAAATTAAATGTTCGTCAGGTGTTGTGGAAAAAACCTTGACTTTTTACGTTACATCTGAGACCTCACAACACCGCTCCCGGATGGGCTCGAACCACCAACCTATTGGTTAACAGCCCAACGCGCTAACCATTGCGCCAAGGAAGCCCAAAAATTAAATGTTCGTCAGGTATTGTGGAAAAACCTTGACTTTTTACGTCACATCTGAGACCTCACAACACCGCTCCCGGATGAGCTCGAGCCACCAACCTATTGGTTAACAGCCGAACGCGCTAACCATTGAGCCACGGAAGCTCAGAAATTAAATGGTTGTCACGTATTGTGGAAAAGTTTTGACTTTTTACGCTACATCTGAGACCCCACAACACCTCTCCCGGGTGGGCTCGAACCTTCAACCTTTCGATTAACAGCTGAACGCGCTAATCATTGCGCCACGGAAGCTCAAAAATTAAATGTTCGTCAGGTATTGTGGAAAAACTCTGACATTTTACGTTACATCTGAGACCTCACAACACCGCTCCCGGATGGGCTCGAACCACCAACCTATTGGTTAACAGCCGAACGCGCTAACCATTGCGCCACGGAAGCCCAAAAACTAAATGGTCGTCAGGTGTTGTGGAAAAAACCTTGACTTTTTACGTCACATCTGAGACGTCACAACACCGCTCCCGGATGGGCTCGAACCACCAACCTATTGGTTAACAGCCGAACGCGCTAACCATTGAGCCACGGAAGCCCAAAAGTTAAATGCTCGTCAGGTATTGTGTAAAAACCTTGACTTTTTACGTCACATCTGAGACCTCACAACACCTTTCCCGGATGGGCTCGAACCACCAACCTATTGGTTAACAGCCGAACGCGCTAGCCATTGAGCCACGGAAGCTCAGAAATTAAATGGTTGTCACGTATTGTGGAAAGGTTTTGACTTTTTACGCTACATCTGAGACCCCACAACACCTCTCCCGGGTGGGCTCGAACCTTCAACCTTTCGATTAACAGCTGAACGCGCTAATCATTGCGCCACGGAAGCCCAAAAATTAAATGTTCGTCAGGTATTGTGGAAAAACTCTGACATTTTACGTTACATCTGAGACCTCACAACACCGCTCCCGGATGGGCTCGAACCACCAACCTATTGGTTAACAGCCGAACGCGCTAATCATTGCGCCACGGAAGCCCAAAAATTAAATGGTCGTCAGGTGTTGTAGAAAAAACCTTGACTTTTTACGTCACATCTGAGACGTCACAACACCGCTCCCGGATGGGCTCGAACCACCAACCTATTGGTTTACAGCCGAACGCGCTAACCATTGCGCCACGGAAGCCCAAAAATTAAATGGTCGTCAGGTATTGTGGATAAGTTATGACTTATTACGTTACATCTGAGACCCTACAACACCTCTCCCGGTTGGGCTCGAACCACCAACCTATTGGTTAACAACCAAACGCGCTAACCATTGCGCCAAGGAAGCCCAAAAACTAAATGGTCGTCAGGTATTGTGGAAAAACTTTGGTTTTCTACGTTACATTTGAGATCCCACAACACCGCTCCCGGATGGGCTCGAACCACCAACCTTTCGGTTAACAGCCGAACGCGCTAACCATTGCGCCAAGGAAGCCCAAAAAATAAATGGTCGTCAGGTATTGTGGAAAAACTTTGGCTTTCTACGTTACATTTGAGATTCCACATCACCCCTCCCGGGTGGGCTCGAACCACCAACCTATTGGTTAACATCTGAACGCGCTAACCATTGCGCCACGGAAGCCCAAAAATTAAATGCTCGTCAGGTATTGTGTAAAAACCTTGACTTTTTACGTCACATCTGAGACCTCACAACACCGCTCCCGGATGGGCTCGAACCACCAACCTATTGGTTAACAGCCGAACGCGCTAACCATTGAGCCACGGAAGCTCAGAAATTAAATGGTTGTCACGTATTGTGGAAAAGTTTTGACTTTTTACGCTACATCTGAGACCCCACAACACCTCTCCCGGGTGGGCTCGAACCTGCAACCTTTCGATTAACAGCTGAACGCGCTAATCATTGCGCCACGGAAGCTCAGAAATTAAATGGTTGTCACGTATTGTGGAAAAGTTTTGACTTTTTACGTTACATTTGAGATCCCACAACACCGCTCCCGGGTGGGCTCGAACCACCAACCTTTCGGTTAACAGCCGAACGTGCTAACCATTGCGCCAAGGAAGCCCAAAAAATAAATGGTCGTCAGGTATTGTGGAAAAACTTTGTCTTTCTACGTTACATTTAAGATCCCACAACACCGCTCCCGGGTGGGCTCGAACCACCACCCTATTGGTTAAAAGCTAAACGCGCTAACCATTGCGCCACGGAAGCCCAAAAATTAAATGCTCGTCAGGTATTGTGTAAAAACCTTGACTTTTTACGTCACATCTGAGACCTCACAACACCGCTACCGGATGGTCTCGAACAACCAACCTATTGGTTAACAGCCGAACGCGCTAACCATTCAGCCACGGAAGCTCAGAAATTAAATGGTTGTCACGTATTGTGGAAAAGTTTTGACTTTTTACGCTACATCTGAGACCCCACAACACCTCTCCCGGTTGGGCTCGAACCACCAACCTTTCGGTTAACAGCCGAACGTGCTAACCATTGCGCCAAGGAAGCCCAAAAAATAAATGGTCGTCAGGTATTGTGGAAAAACTTTGTCTTTCTACGTTACATTTAAGATCCCACAACACCGCTCCCGGGTGGGCTCGAACCACCACCCTATTGGTTAAAAGCTAAACGCGCTAACCATTGCGCCACGGAAGCCCAAAAATTAAATGCTCGTCAGGTATTGTGTAAAAACCTTGACTTTTTACGTCACATCTGAGACCTCACAACACCGCTACCGGATGGGCTCGAACAACCAACCTATTGGTTAACAGCCGAACGCGCTAACCATTCAGCCACGGAAGCTCAGAAATTAAATGGTTGTCACGTATTGTGGAAAAGTTTTGACTTTTTACGCTACATCTGAGACCCCACAACACCTCTCCCGGTTGGGCTCGAACCACCAACCTTTCGATTAACAGCCGAACGCGCTAACCATTGCGCCACGGAAGCCCAAAAGTTAAATGCTCGTCAGGTATTGTGTAAAAACCTTGACTTTTTACGTCACATCTGAGACCTCACAACACCGCTCCCGGATGGGCTCGAACCACCAACCTATTGGTTAACAGCCGAACGCGCTAATCATTGAGCCACGGAAGCTCAGAAATTAAATGGTTGTCAGGTATTGTGGATAAGTTATGACTTATTACGTTACATCTGAGACCCTACAACACCTCTCTCGGTTGGGCTCGAACCACCAACCTTTCGATTAACAGCTGAACGCGCTAACCATTGCGCCACGGAAGCCCAAAAATTAAATGCTCGTCAGGTATTGTGTAAAAACCTTGACTTTTTACGTCACATCTGAGACCTCACAACACCGCTTCCGGGTGGGCTCGAACCACCAACCTATTGGTTAACAGCTGAACGCGCTAACCAATGCGCCACCGAAGCCCAAAACTTAAATGCTCGTCAGGTATTGTGTAAAAACCTTGAATTTTTACGTCACATCTAAGACCTCACATCACCGCTCCCGGATGGGTTCGAACCACCAACCTATTGGTTAACAGCCGAACGCGCTAACCTTTGCGCCACGGAAGCCCAAAAGTTAAATGCTCGTCAGGTATTGTGTAAAAACCTTGAATTTTACGTCACATCTGAGACCTCACAACACCGCTCCCGGAGGGGCTCGAACCACCAACCTATTGGTTAACAGCTGAACGCGCTAATCATTGCGCCACGGAAGCCCAAAAATTAAATGTTCGTCAGGTGTTGTGTAAAAACCTTGAGTTTTTACGTCACATCTGAGACCTCACAACACCGCTCCCGGATGGGCTCGAACCACCAACCTATTGGTTAACAGCCGAACGCGCTAACCATTGAGCCACGGAAGCTCAGAAATTAAATGGTTGTCACGTATTGTGGAAAAGTTTTGACTTTTTACGCTACATCTGAGACCCCACAACACCTCTCCCGGGTGGGCTCGAACCTGCAACCTTTCAATTAACAGCTGAACGCGCTAATCATTGCGCCACGGAAGCCCAAAAATTAAATGTTCGTCAGGTGTTGTGGAAAAAACCTTGACTTTTTACGTTACATCTGAGACCTCACAACACCGCTCCCGGATGGGCTCGAACCACCAACCTATTGGTTAACAGCCCAACGCGCTAACCATTGCGCCACGGAAGCCCAAAAATTAAAGGGTCTTCAGGTATTGTGGAAAAACCTTGACTTTTTACGTCACATCTGAGACGTCACAACACCGCTCCCGGATGGGCTCGAACCACCAACCTATCGGTTAACAGCCGAACGCGCTAACCATTGAGCCACGGAAGCTCAGAAATTAAATGGTTGTCACGTATTGTGGAAAAGTTTTGACTTTTTACGCAACATCTGAGACCCCACAACACCTCTCCCGGGTGGGCTCGAACCTTCAACCTTTCGATTAACAGCTGTACGCGCTAATCATTGCGCCACGGAAGCCCAAAAATTAAATGTTCGTCAGGTGTTGTGGAAAAACTCTGACATTTTACGTTACATCTGAGACCTCACAACACCGCTCCCGGATGGGCTCGAACCACCAACCTATTGGTTAACAGCCGAACGCGCTAACCATTGAGCCACGGAAGCTCAGAACCAAAATGGTTGTCAGGTATTGTGGATAAGTTATGACTTATTACGTTACATCTGAGACCCTACAACACCTCTCCCGGTTGTGCTCGAACCACCAACCTTTCGGTTAACAGCCGAACGCGCTAACCATTGCGCCAAGGAAGCCCAAAAATTAAATGTTCGTCAGGTATTGTGGAAAAACCTTGACTTTTTACGTCACATCTGAGACCTCACAACACCGCTCCCGGATGAGCTCAAGCCACCAACCTATTGGTTAACAGCCGAACGCGCTAACCATTGAGCCACGGAAGCTCAGAAATTAAATGGTTGTCACGTATTGTGGAAACGTTTTGACTTTTTACGCTACATCTGAGACCCCACAACACCTCTCCCGGGTGGGCTCGAACCTTCAACCTTTCGATTAACAGCTGTACGCGCTAATCATTGCGCCACGGAAGCTCAAAAATTAAATGTTCGTCAGGTATTGTGGAAAAACCTTGACTTTTTACGTCACATCTGAGACCTCACAACACCGCTCCCGGATGGGCTCGAACCATCAACCTATTGGTTAACAGCCGAACGCGCTAACCATTGAGCCACGGAAGCTCAGAAATTAAATGGTTGTCACGTATTGTGGAAAAGTTTTGACTTTTTACGCTACATCTGAGACCCCACAACACCTCTCCCGGGTGGGCTCGAACCTGCAACCTTTCGATTAACAGCTGAACGCGCTAACCATTGCGCCAAGGAAGCCCAAAAAATAAATGGTCGTCAGGTATTGTGGAAAAAACCTTGACTTTCTACGTTACATCTGAGACTTCACAACACCGCTCCCGGGTGGGCTCGAACCACCAACCTATTGGTTAACAGCCCAACGCGCTAACCATTGCGCCACGGAAGCCCAAAAATTAAATGGTCTTCAGGTATTGTGGAAAAACCTTGACTTTTTACGTCACATCAGAGACGTCACAACACCGCTCCCGGATGGGCTCGAACCACCAACCTATCGGTTAACAGCCGAACGCGCTAACCATTGAGCCACGGAAGCTCAGAAATTAAATGGTTGTCACGTATTGTGGAAAAGTTTTGACTTTTTACGCAACATCTGAGACCCCACAACACCTCTCCCGGGTGGGCTCGAACCTTCAACCTTTCGATTAACAGCTGTACGCGCTAATCATTGCGCCACGGAAGCCCAAAAATTAAATGTTCGTCAGGTGTTGTGGAAAAACTCTGACATTTTACGTTACATCTGAGACCTCACAACACCGCTCCCGGATGGGCTCGAACCACCAACCTATTGGTTAACAGCCGAACGCGCTAACCATTGAGCCACGAAAGCTCAGAAACAAAATGGTTGTCAGGTATTGTGGATAAGTTATGACTTATTACGTTACAACTGAGACCCTACAACACCTCTCCCGGTTGTGCTCGAACCACCAACCTTTCGGTTAACAGCCGAACGCGCTAACCATTGAGCCACGGAAGCTCAGAAATTAAATGGTTGTCACGTAATGTGGAAAAGTTTTGACTTTTTACGCTACATCTGAGACCCCACAACACCTCTCCCGGGTGGGCTCGAACCTTCAACCTTTCGATTAACAGCTGTACGCGCTAATCATTGCGCCACGGAAGCCCAAAAATTAAATGTTCGTCAGGTGTTGTGGAAAAACTCTGACATTTTACGTTACATCTGAGACCTCACAACACCGCTCCCGGATGGGCTCGAACCACCAACCTATTGGTTAACAGCCGAACGCGCTAACCATTGAGCCACGAAAGCTCAGAAACAAAATGGTTGTCAGGTATTGTGGATAAGTTATGACTTATTACGCTACATCTGAGACCCTACAACACCTCTCCCGGTTGTGCTCGAACCACCAACCTTTCGGTTAACGGCCGAACGCGCTAACCATTGCGCCAAGGAAGCCCAAAAACTAAATGTTCGTCAGGTTTTGTGGAAAAACCTTGACTTTTTACGTCACATCTGAGACCTCACAACACCGCTCCCGGATGAGCTCGAGCCACCAACCTATCGGTTAACAGCCGAACGCGCTAACCATTGAGCCACGGAAGCTCAGAAATTAAATGGTTGTCACGTATTGTGGAAAAGTTTTGACTTTTTACGCTACATCTGAGACCCCACAACACCTCTCCCGGGTGGGCTCGAACCTTCAACCTTTCGATTAACAGCTGAACGCGCTAATCATTGCGCCACGGAAGCTCAAAAATTAAATGTTCGTCAGGTGTTGTGGAAAAACTCTGACATTTTACGTTACATCTGAGACCTCACAACACCGCTCCCGGTTGGGCTCGAACCACCAACCTATTGGTTAACAGCCGAACGCGCTAACCATTGCGCCACGGAAGCCCAAAAATTAAATGGTCGTCAGGTGTTGTGGAAAAAACCTTGACTTTTTACGTCACATCTGAGACCCTACAACACCTCTCCCGGTTGTGCTCGAACCACCAACCTTTCGGTTAACAGCCGAACGCGCTAACCATTGAGCCACGGAAGCTCAGAACTTAAATGGTTGTCACGTAATGTGGAAAAGTTTTGACTTTTTACGCTACATCTGAGACCCCACAACACCTCTCCCGGGTGGGCTCGAACCTTCAACCTTTCGATTAACAGCTGTACGCGCTAATCATTGCGCCACGGAAGCCCAAAAATTAAATGTTCGTCAGGTGTTGTGGAAAAACTCTGACATTTTACGTTACATCTGAGACCTCACAACACCGCTCCCGGATGGGCTCGAACCATCAACCTATTGGTTAACAGCCGAACGCGCTAACCATTGAGCCACGAAAGCTCAGAAACAAAATGGTTGTCAGGTATTGTGGATAAGTTATGACTTATTACGCTACATCTGAGACCCTACAACACCTCTCCCGGTTGTGCTCGAACCACCAACCTTTCGGTTAACGGCCGAACGCGCTAACCATTGCGCCAAGGAAGCCCAAAAACTAAATGTTCGTCAGGTTTTGTGGAAAAACCTTGACTTTTTACGTCACATCTGAGACCTCACAACACCGCTCCCGGATGAGCTCGAGCCACCAACCTATTGGTTAACAGCCGAACGCGCTAACCATTGAGCCACGGAAGCTCAGAAATTAAATGGTTGTCACGTATTGTGGAAAAGTTTTGACTTTTTACGCTACATCTGAGACCCCACAACACCTCTCCCGGGTGGGCTCGAACCTTCAACCTTTCGATTAACAGCTGAACGCGCTAATCATTGCGCCACGGAAGCTCAAAAATTAAATGTTCGTCAGGTATTGTGGAAAAACTCTGACATTTTACGTTACATCTGAGACCTCACAACACCGCTCCCGGTTGGGCTCGAACCACCAACCTATTGGTTAACAGCCGAACGCGCTAACCATTGCGCCACGGAAGCCCAAAAATTAAATGGTCGTCAGGTGTTGTGGAAAAAACCTTGACTTTTTACGTCACATCTGAGACGTCACAACACCGCTCCCGGATGGGCTCGAACCACCAACCTATTGGTTAACAGCCGAACGCGCTAACCATTGAGCCACGGAAGCTCAGAAATTCAATGGTTGTCAGGTATTGTGGATAAGAAATGACTTATTACGTTACATCTGAGACCCTACAACATCTCTCCCGGTTTGGCTCGAACCACCAACCTTTCGGTTAACAGCCGAACGCGCTAACCATTGCGCCAAGGAAGCCCAAAAATTAAATGTTCGTCAGGTATTGTGGAAAAACCTTGACTTTTTACGTCACATCTGAGACCTCACAACACCGCTCCCGGATGAGCTCGAGCCAACAACCTATTGAATAACAGCCGAACGCGCTAACCATTGAGCCACGGAAGCTCAGAAATTAAATGGTTGTCACGTATTGTGGAAAAGTTTTGACTTTTTACGCTACATCTGAGACCCCTCAACACCTCTCCCGATTGGGCTCGAACCTTCAACCTTTCGATTTACAGCTGAACGCGCTAATCATTGCGCCACGGAAACCCAAAAATTAAATGTTCGTCAGGTATTGTGGAAAAACTCTGACATTTTACGTTACATCTGAGACCTCACAACACCGCTCCCGGATGGACTCGAACCACCAACCTATTGGTTAACAGCCGAACGCGCTAACCATTGAGCCACGGAAGCTCAGAAATTAAATGGTTGTCAGGTATTGTGGATAAGTAATGACTTATTACGTTACATCTGAGACCCTACAACACCTCTCCCGGTTGGGCTCGAACCACCAACCTATTGGTTAACAGCCGAACGCGCTAACCATTGCGCCACGGAAGCCCAAAAATTAAATGGTCGTCAGGTGTTTTGGAAAAAACCTTGACTTTTTACGTCACATCTGAGACGTCACAACACCGCTCCCGGATGGGCTCGAACCACCAACCTATTGGTTAACAGCCGAACGCGCTAACCATAGAGCCACGGAAGCCCAAAAGTTAAATGCTCGTCAGGTATTGTGTAAAAACCTTGACTTTTTACGTCACATCTGAGACCTCACAACACCGCTCCCGGATGGGCTCGAACCACCAACCTATTGGTTAACAGCCGAACGCGCTAACCATTGAGCCACGGAAGCTCAGAAATTAAATGGTTGTCACGTATTGTGGAAAAGTTTTGACTTTTTACGCTACATCTGAGACCCCACAACACCTCTCCCGGGTGGGCTCGAACCTTCAACCTTTCGATTAACTGCTGAACGCGCTAATCATTGCGCCACGGAAGCTCAAAAATTAAATGTTCGTCAGGTATTGTGAAAAAACTCTGACATTTTACGTTACATCTGAGACCCCACAACACCGCTCCCGGATGGGCTCGAACCACCAACCTATTGGTTAACAGCCTAACGCGCTAACCATTGCGCCACGGAAGCCCAAAAATTAAATGGTCGTCAGGTGTTGTGGAAAAAACCTTGACTTTTTACGTCACATCTGAGACGTCACAACACCGCTCCCGGATGGGCTCGAACCACCAACCTATTGGTTAACAGCCGAACGCGCTAACCATTGAGCCACGGAAGCTCAGAAATTAAATGGTTGTCACGTATTGTGGAAAAGTTTTGACTTTTTACGCTACATCTGAGGCCCCACAACACCTCTCCCGGGTGGGCTCGAACCTTCAACCTTTCGATTAACTGCTGAACGCGCTAATCATTGCGCCACGGAAGCTCAAAAATTAAATGTTCGTCAGGTATTGTGGAAAAACTCTGACATTTTACGCTACATCTGAGACCCCACAACACCTCTCCCGATTGGGCTCGAACCTTCAACCTTTCGATTAACAGCTGAACGCGCTAATCATTGCGCCACGGAAACCCAAAAATTAAATGTTCGTCAGGTATTGTGGAAAAACTCTGACATTTTACGTTACATCTGAGACCTCACAACACCGCTCCCGGATGGACTCGAACCACCAACCTATTGGTTAACAGCCGAACGCGCTAACCATTGAGCCACGGAAGCTCAGAAATTAAATGGTTGTCAGGTATTGTGGATAAGTAATGACTTATTACGTTACATCTGAGACCCTACAACACCTCTCCCGGTTGGGCTCGAACCACCAACCTATTGGTTAACAGCCGAACGCGCTAACCATTGCGCCACGGAAGCACAAAAATTAAATGGTCGTCAGGTGTTTTGGAAAAAACCTTGACTTTTTACGTCACATCTGAGACGTCACAACACCGCTCCCGGATGGGCTCGAACCACCAACCTATTGGTTAACAGCCGAACGCGCTAACCATAGAGCCACGGAAGCCCAAAAGTTAAATGCTCGTCAGGTATTGTGTAAAAACCTTGACTTTTTGCCTCACATCTGAGACCTCACAACACCGCTCCCGGATGGGCTAGAACCACCAACCTATTGGTTAACAGCCGAACGCGCTAACCATTGAGCCACGGAAGCTCAGAAATTAAATGGTTGTCACGTATTGTGGAAAAGTTTTGACTTTTTACGCTACATCTGAGACCCCACAACACCTCTCCCGGGTGGGCTCGAACCTTCAACCTTTCGATTAACTGCTGAACGCGCTAATCATTGCGCCACGGAAGCTCAAAAATTAAATGTTCGTCAGGTATTGTGGAAAAACTCTGACATTTTACGTTACATCTGAGACCCCACAACACCGCTCCCGGATGGGCTCGAACCACCAACCTATTGGTTAACAGCCTAACGCGCTAACCATTGCGCCACGGAAGCCCAAAAATTAAATGGTCGTCAGGTGTTGTGGAAAAAACCTTGACTTTTTACGTCACATCTGAGACGTCACAACACCGCTCCCGGATGGGCTCGAACCACCAACCTATTGGTTAACAGCCGAACGCGCTAACCATTGAGCCACGGAAGCTCAGAAATTAAATGGTTGTCACGTATTGTGGAAAAGTTTTGACTTTTTACGCTACATCTGAGGCCCCACAACACCTCTCCCGGGTGGGCTCGAACCTTCAACCTTTCGATTAACTGCTGAACGCGCTAATCATTGCGCCACGGAAGCTCAAAAATTAAATGTTCGTCAGGTATTGTGGAAAAACTCTGACATTTTACGTTACATCTGAGACCTCACAACACCGCTCCCGGATGGGCTCGAACCACCAACCTATTGGTTAACAGCCTAAAGCGCTAACCATTGCGCCACGGAAGCCCAAAAATTAAATGGTCGTCAGGTGTTGTGGAAAAAACCTTGACTTTTTACGTCACATCTGAGACGTCACAACACCGCTCCCGGATGGGCTCGAACCACCAACCTATCGGTTAACAGCCGAACGCGCTAACCATTGAGCCACGGAAGCTCAGAAATTAAATGGTTGTCACGTATTGTGGATAAGTTATGACTTATTACGTTACATCTGAGACCCTACAACACCTCTCCCGGTTGTGCTCGAACCACCAACCTTTCGGTTAACAGCCGAACGCGCTAACCATTGCGCCAAGGAAGCCCAAAAATTTAATGTTCGTCAGGTATTGTGGAAAAACCTTGACTTTTTACGTCACATCTGAGACCTCACAACACCGCTCCCCGATGAGCTCGAGCCACCAACCTATTGGTTAACAGCCGAACGCGCTAACCATTGAGCCACGGAAGCTCAGAAATTAAATGGTTGTCACGTATTGTGGAAAAGTTTTGACTTTTTACGCTACATCTGAGACCCCACAACACCTCTCCCGGGTGGGCTCGAACCTTCAACCTTTCGATTAACAGCTGAACGCGCTAATCATTGCGCCACGGAAGCTCAAAAATTAAATGTTCGTCAGGTATTGTGGAAAAACCTTGACTTTTTACGTCACATCTGAGACCTCACAACACCGCTCCCGGATGGGCTCGAACCACCAACCTATTGGTTAACAGCCGAACGCGCTAACCATTGAGCCACAGAAGCTCAGAAATTAAATGGTTGTCACGTATTGTGGAAAAGTTTTGACTTTTTACGCTACATCTGAGACCCCACAACACCTCTCCCGGGTGGGCTCGAACCTGCAACCTTTCGATTAACAGCTGAACGCGCTAATCATTGCGCCACGGAAGCCCAAAAATTAAATGTTCGTCAGGTGTTGTGGAAAAAACCTTGACTTTTTACGTTACATCTGAGACCTCACAACACCGCTCCCGGATGGGCTCGAACCACCAACCTATTGGTTAACAGCCCAACGCGCTAATCATTGCGCCACGGAAGCCCAAAAATTAAATGGTCTTCAGGTATTGTGGAAATACGTTGACTTTTTACGTCACATCTGAGACGTCACAACACCGCTCCCGGATGGGCTCGAACCACCAACCTATCGGTTAACAGCCGAACGCGCTAACCATTGAGCCACGGAAGCTCAGAAATTAAATGGTTGTCACGTATTGTGGAAAAGTTTTGACTTTTTACGCAACATCTGAGACCCCACAACACCTCTCCCGGGTGGGCTCGAACCTTCAACCTTTCGATTAACAGCTGTACGCGCTAATCATTGCGCCACGGAAGCCCAAAAATTAAATGTTCGTCAGGTGTTGTGGAAAAACTCTGACATTTTACGTAACATCTGAGACCTCACAACACCGCTCCCGGATGGGCTCGAACCACCAACCTATTGGTTAACAGCCGAACGCGCTAACCATTGAGCCACGAAAGCTCAGAAACAAAATGGTTGTCAGGTATTGTGGATAAGTTATGACTTATTACGTTACATCTGAGACCCTACAACACCTCTCCCGGTTGTGCTCGAACCACCAACCTTTCGGTTAACAGCCGAACGCGCTAACCATTGAGCCACGGAAGCTCAGAAATTAAATGGTTGTCACGTATTGTGGAAAAGTTTTGACTTTTTACGCTACATCTGAGACCCCACAACACCTCTCCCGGGTGGGCTCGAACCTTCAACCTTTCGATTAACAGCTGTACGCGCTAATCATTGCGCCACGGAAGCCCAAAAATTAAATGTTCGTCAGGTGTTGTGGAAAAACTCTGACATTTTACGTTACAACTGAGACTTCACAACACCGCTCCCGGATGGGCTCGAACCACCAACCTATTGGTTAACAGCCGAACGCGCTAACCATTGAGCCACGAAAGCTCAGAAACAAAATGGTTGTCAGGTATTGTGGATAAGTTATGACTTATTACGTTACATCTGAGACCCTACAACACCTCTCCCGGTTGTGCTCGAACCACCAACCTTTCGGTTAACAGCCGAACGCGCTAACCATTGCGCCAAGGAAGCCCAAAAATTAAATGTTCGTCAGGTATTGTGGAAAAACCTTGACTTTTTACGTCACATCTGAGACCTCACAACACCGCTCCCGGATGAGCTCGAGCCACCAACCTATTGGTTAACAGCCGAACGCGCTAACCATTGAGCCACGGAAGCTCAGAAATTAAATGGTTGTCACGTATTGTGGAAAAGTTTTGACTTTTTACGCTACATCTGAGACCCCACAACACCTCTCCCGGGTGGGCTCGAACCTTCAACCTTTCGATTAACAGCTGAACGCGCTAATCATTGCGCCACGGAAGCTCAAAAATTAAATGTTCGTCAGGTATTGTGGAAAAATTCTGACATTTTACGTTACATCTGAGACCTCACAACACCGCTCCCGGATGGGCTCGAACCACCAACCTATTGGTTAACAGCCGAACGCGCTAACCATTGAGCCACGGAAGCCCAAAGTTAAATGCTCGTCAGGTATTGTGTAAAAACCTTGACTTTTTACGTCACATCTGAGACGTCACAACACCGCTCCCGGATGGGCTCGAACCACCAACCTATTGGTTAACAGCCGAACGCGCTAACCATTGAGCCACGGAAGCTCAGAAATTAAATGGTTGTCAGGTATTGTGGATAAGTAATGACTTATTACGTTACATCTGAGACCCTACAACACCTCTCCCGGTTTGGCTCGAACCACCAACCTTTCGGTTAACAGCCGAACGCGCTAACCATTGCGCCAAGGAAGCCCAAAAATTAAATGTTCGTCAGGTATTGTGGAAAAACCTTGACTTTTTACGTCACATCTGAGACCTCACAACACCGCTCCCGGATGAGCTCGAGCCACCAACCTATTGAATAACAGCCGAACGCGCTAACCATTGAGCCACGGAAGCTCAGAAATTAAATGGTTGTCACGTATTGTGGAAAAGTTTTGACTTTTTACGCTACATCTGAGACCCCAAAACACCTCTCCCGATTGGGCTCGAACCTTCAACCTTTCGATTAACAGCTGAACGCGCTAATCATTGCGCCACGCAAGCCCAAAAATTAAATGTTCGTCAGGTATTGTGGAAAAACTCTGACATTTTACGTTACATCTGAGACCTCACAACACCGCTCCCGGATGGACTCGAACCACCAACCTATTGGTTAACAGCCGAACGCGCTAACCATTGAGCCACGGAAGCTCAGAAATTAAATGGTTGTCAGGTATTGTGGATAAGTAATGACTTATTACGTTACATCGGAGACCCTACAACACCTCTCCCGGTTGGGCTCGAACCACCAACCTATTGGTTAACAGCCGAACGCGCTAACCATTGCGCCACGGAAGCCCAAAAATTAAATGGTCGTCAGGTGTTTTGGAAAAAACCTTGACTTTTTACGTCACATCTGAGACGTCACAACACCGCTCCCGGATGGGCTCGAACCACCAACCTATTGGTTAACAGCCGAACGCGCTAACCATAGAGCCACGGAAGCCCAAAAGTTAAATGCTCGTCAGGTATTGTGTAAAAACCTTGACTTTTTACGTCACATCTGAGACCTCACAACACCGCTCCCGGATGGGCTCGAACCACCAACCTATTGGTTAACAGCCGAACGCGCTAACCATTGAGCCACGGAAGCTCAGAAATTAAATGGTTGTCACGTATTGTGGAAAAGTTTTGACTTTTTACGCTACATCTGAGACCCCACAACACCTCTCCCGGGTGGGCTCGAACCTTCAACCTTTCGATTAACTGCTGAACGCGCTAATCATTGCGCCACGGAAGCTCAAAAATTAAATGTTCGTCAGGTATTGTGGAAAAACTCTGAAATTTTACGTTACATCTGAGACCTCACAACACCGCTCCCGGATGGGCTCGAACCACCAACCTATTGGTTAACAGGCTAACGCGCTAACCATTGCGCCACGGAAGCCCAAAAATTAAATGGTCGTCAGGTGTTGTGGAAAAAACCTTGACTTTTTACGTCACATCTGAGACGTCACATCACCGCTCCCGGATGGGCTCGAACCACCAACCTATTGGTTAACAGCCGAACGCGCTAACCATTGAGCCACGGAAGCTCAGAAATTAAATGGTTGTCACGTATTGTGGAAAAGTTTTGACTTTTTACGCTACATCTGAGACCCCACAACACCTCTCCCGGGTGGGCTCGAACCTTCAACCTTTCGATTAACTGCTGAACGCGCTAATCATTGCGCCACGGAAGCTCAAAAATTAAATGTTCGTCAGGTATTGTGGAAAAACTCTGACATTTTACGTTACATCTGAGACGTCACAACACCGCTCCCGGATGGGCTCGAACCACCAACCTATTGGTTAACAGCCGAACGCGCTAACCATTGAGCCACGGAAGCCCAAAAGTTAAATGATCGTCAGGTATTGTGTAAAAACCTTGACTTTTTACGTCACATCTGAGACCTCACAACACCGCTCCCGGATGGGCTCGAACCACCAACCTATTGGTTAACAGCCGAACGCGCTAACCATTGAGCCACGGAAGCTCAGAAATTAAATGGTTGTCACGTATTGTGGAAAAGTTTTGACTTTTTACGCTACATCTGAGACCCCACAACACCTCTCCCGGGTGGGCTCGAACCTTCAACCTTTCGATTAACAGCTGTTCGCGCTAATCATTGCGCCACGGAAGCCCAAAAATTAAATGTTCGTCAGGTATTGTGGACAAACTCTGACATTTTACGTTACATCTGAGACCCCACAACACCTCTTCCGGGTGGGCTCGAACCACCAGCCTTTCGATTAACAGTTGAACGCGCTAATAATTGCGCCACGGAAGCCCGAAAATTAAATGTTCGTCAGGTATTGTGGAAAAACTCTGACATTTTACGTTACATCTGAGACGTCACAACACCGCTCCCGGATGGGCTCGAACCACCAACCTTTCGGTTAACAGCTGAACGCGCTGACCATTGCGCCACGGAAGCCCAAAAGCTAAATGCTCGTCAGGCATTGTGGAAAAACCTTGACTTTTTACGTCACATCTGAGACCTCACAACACCGCTCCCGGATGAGCTCGAACCACCAACCTATTGGTTAACAGCCGAACGCGCCAACCATTGAGCCACGGAAGCTCAGAAATTAAATGGTTGTCACGTATTGTGGAAAAGTTTTGACTTTTGACGCTACATCTGAGACCCCACAACACCTCTCCCGGGTGGGCTCGAACCTTCAACCTTTCGATTAACAGCTGAACGCGCTAATCATTGCGCCTCGGAAGCCCAAAAATTAAATGTTCGTCAGGTATTGTGGAAAAAATCTGACATTTTACGTTACATCTGAGACCTCACAACACCGCTCCCGGATGGGCTCGAACCACCAACCTATTGGTTAACAGCCGAACGCGCTAACCATTGAGCCATGGAAGCTCAGAAATTAAATGGTTGTCACGTATTGTGGAAAAGTTTTGACTTTTTACGCTACATCTGAGACCCCACAACACCTCTCCCGGGTGTGCTCGAACCTTCAACCTTTCGATTAACAGCTGAACGCGCTAATCATTGCGCCTCGGAAGCCCAAAAATTAAATGTTCGTCAGGTATTGTGGAAAAAATCTGACATTTTACGTTACATCTGAGACCTCACAACACCGCTCCCGGATGGGCTCGAACCACCAACCTATTGGTTAACAGCCGAACGCGCTAACCATTGAGCCATGGAAGCTCAGAAATTAAATGATTGTCAGGTATTGTGGATAAGTTATGACTTATTACGTTACATCTGAGACCCTACAACACCTCTCCCGGTTGGGCTCGAACCACCAACCTTTCGGTTAACAGCCGAACGCGCTAACCATTGCGCCAAGGAAGCCAGAAAAATAAATGGTCGTCAGGTATTGTGGAAAAACTTTGGCTTTCTACGTTACATTTGAAATCCCACATCACCGCTCCCGGGTGGGCTCGAACCACCAACCTATTGGTTTGCAGCCGAACGCGCTATCCATTGCGCCACGGAAGCCCAAAAGCTAAATGGTCGTCAGGTATTGTGGAAAAACTTTGGCTTTCTACGTTACATTTGAGATCCCACAACACCGCTCCCGGGTGGGATCGAACCACCAACCTATTGGTTAACAGCTAAACGCGCTAACCATTGCGCCACGGAAGCCCAAAAATTAAATGCTCGTCAGGTATTGTGGAAAAAATCTGACATTTTACGTTACATCTGAGACCTCACAACACCGCTCCCGGATGGGCTCGAACCACCAACCTATTGGTTAACAGCCGAACGCGCTAACCATTGAGCCATGGAAGCTCAGAAATTAAATGGTTGTCAGGTATTGTGGATAAGTTATGACTTATTACGTTACATCTGAGACCCTACAACACCTCTCCCGGTTGGGCTCGAACCACCAACCTTTCGGTTAACAGCCGAACGCGCTAACCATTGCGCCAAGGAAGCCAGAAAAATAAATGGTCGTCAGGTATTGTGGAAAAACTTTGGCTTTCTACGTTACATTTGAAATCCCACATCACCGCTCCCGGGTGGGCTCGAACCACCAACCTATTGGTTTGCAGCCGAACGCGCTATCCATTGCGCCACGGAAGCCCAAAAGCTAAATGGTCGTCAGGTATTGTGGAAAAACTTTGGCTTTCTACGTTACATTTGAGATCCCACAACACCGCTCCCGGGTGGGATCGAACCACCAACCTATTGGTTAACAGCCGAACGCGCTAACCATTGAGCCACGGAAGCCCAAAAATTAAATGTTCGTCAGGTATTGTGGAAAAACTCTGACATTTTACGTTACATCTGAGACGTCACAACACTTCTCCCGGATGGGCTCGAACCACCAACCTATTGGCTAACAGCCGAACGCTCTAACCATTGAGCCACGGAAGCCCAAAAATTAAATGTTCGTCAGGTATTGTGGAAAAACTCTGACATTTTACGTTACATCTGAGACGTCACAACACTTCTCCCGGATGGGCTCGAACCACCAACCTATTGGTTAACAGCCGAACGCGCTAACCATTGCGCCACTGAAGCCCAAAAATTAAATTTTCGTCAGGTATTGAGGTAAAACTTTGACTTTTTACTTCACATCTGAGACCTCACAACACCGCTCCCGGATGGGCTCGAACCACCAAAATTTCGGTTAACAGCCGAACGCGCTAACCATTCGCAACGGACGCCCAAAAATTAAATGGTCGTCAGGTATTGTGGAAAAACTTTGGCTATTTACGTTACATTTGAGATCCAAAAACACCGCTCCCGGGTGGGCTCGAACCACCAACTTTTCGGTTAACAGCTGAACGCGCTGACCATTGCGCCACTGAAGCCCAAAAATTTAATTTTCGTCAGGTATTGAGGTAAAACTTTGAGTTTTTACTTCACATCTGAGACCTCTCAACACCGCTCCCGGATGGGCTCGAACCACCAACCTTTCGATTAACAGCTGAACGCGCTAACCATTGCGCCACGGAAGCCCAAAAATTAAATGCTCGTCAAGTATTGTGGAAAACTCTGACATTTTACGTTACATCTGAGACGTCACAACACCGCTCCCGGGAGGGCTCGAACCACCAACCTATTGGTTAACAGCCGAACGCTCTAACCATTGAGCCACGGAAGCCCAAAAATTAAATGTTCGGCAGGTATTGTGGGAAAACTCTGACATTTTACGTTACATCTGAGACGTCACAACACTTCTCCCGGATGGGCTCGAACCACCAACCTATTGGTTAACAGCCGAACGCGTTAACAATTGAGCCACGGAAGCTCAGAAAATAAATGGTTATCACGTATTATGGAAAAAGTTTGACTTTTCACGCTACATCTGAGACCTCACAACACCGCTCCCGGATCGGCTCGAACCACCAACCTTTCGATTAACAGCCGAACGCGCTAACCATTGAGCCACGGAAGCCCAGAAATTAAATGTTCGTCTGGTATTGTGGAAAAACTCTGACATTTTACGTTACATCTGAGACGTCACAACACTTCTCCCGGATGGGCTCGAACCTCCAACCTATTGGTTAACAGCCGAACGCGCTAACCATTGAGCCGCGAAACTCAGAAAATAAATGGTTATCACGTATTATGGAAAATGTTTGGCTATTTACGTTACATTTGAGATCCCAAAACACCGCTCCCGGGTGGGCTCGAACCACCAACCTTTCGACTAACAGCTGGACGCGCTAATTATTGCGCCACGGACGCCCAAAAATGAAATGGTCGTCAAGTATTGTGGGAAAACTTTGGGTTTTTACGTTACATTAGAGATCCCACAACATCGCTCCCGGGTGGGCTCGAACCACCAACCTTTCGGTTAACAGCCGAACGCGCTAACCATAGCGCAACGGAAGCCCAAATATTAAATGGTCGTCAGGTATTGAGGTAAAACGTTTTCCACAATAACTGACGAACCGAAAGTTTGGTGGTTCGAGCCCATCCGGGAGGGTTTTTTGGTGTCTCAGATGTAACGTGAAAAGTCAGAGTTTCTCCACAATACCAAACATCCATTTAATTACTGAGCTTCCGTGGCTCAATTGTTAGCGCGTTCGGCTGTTAACCAATAGGTTGGTGGTTCGAGCCCATCCGGGAGCGGTGTTGTGAGGTCTCAGATGTAACATAAATATCATAGTTTTTCCACAGCACCTGACGACCATTTAAATTTTGGGCTTCCGTGGCGCAATGATTAGCGCGTTCGGTTGTTAACCGAAAGGTTGGTGGTTCGAGCCCATCCGGGAGCGGTGTTGTGACGTCTCAGATGTTACGTAAAATGTCAGAGTTTTTCTACAATACCTGACGAACATTTCATTTTTGGGCTTCCGTGGCGCAATAATTAGCGCGTCCAGCTGTTAATCGAAAGGTTGGTGGTTCGAGCCCACCCGGGAGCGGTGTTTTGGGATCTCAAATGTAACGTAAATAGCCAAAGTTTTTCCATAATACGTGATAACCATTTATTTTCTGAGCTTCCGTGGCTCAATGGTTAGCGCGTTCGGCTGTTAACCAATAGGTTGGTGGTTCGAGCCCATCCGGGAGAAGTGTTGTGACGTCTCAGATGTAACGTAAAATGTCAGAGTTTTTCCACAATACCTGACGAACATTTAATTTTTGGGCTTCCGTGGCTCAATGGTTAGCGCGTTCGGCTGTTAACCAATAGGTTGGTGGTTCGAGCCCTCCCGGGCTCATTTTCAAAATCGACGTAACTCGGCCTAAGAAAAACATTTTGAGTATTTGTTCACTATTTACAAATATATTCACTGAAACCATTATTTTTATACTTTTTGCTATAATTCAAGCAAATGTAACGATATTCATTCAAAAAACTGTTAAAATTCAATTTTTCAATAAGAAATCGTTGTCACGGATTTTGTATCTTGAAGAAGAAAAACATGCGATTTTTTCGGAACTTTTTTGAATGCATTTTTTTCTGGAGAAATTTTTGACCGAATTCAGCTTAATTCCCTATAAAACACTCATTGAAAGTGATTTCATCTCGATTGAACAATAATTAAAAATTTAACTCGATTTTTAATAACATTTTCAAAATCGACGTTTCACGGCCAAAGAAGCTTACTTTGAGTATTTCTTCACTATTTTCAAATATGTTCACTGAAACCATTATTTTTATACTTTTTGCTTTAATTCAAGCAAATGTAACGATATTCAATCAAAAAACTGTTAAAATTAAATTTTTCAATAAGAAATCGTTGTCACGGATTTTGTATCTTGAAGAAGAAAAACATGCGATTTTTTCGGTACTTTTTTGAATGCATTTTTTTCAGGAGAAATTTTTGACCGAATTCAGCTTAATTCCCTATAAAACACTCATTAAAAGTGATTTCATCTCGATTGAACCATAAATAAAAATGTACCTCGATTTTTAATAACATTTTCAAAATCGACGTTTCACGGCCAAAGAAGCATATTTTGAGTATTTCTTCACTATTTTCAAATATAACCACTGAAACCATTATTTTTATACTTTTTGTGTTTAATTCAAGCAATGCAACGATATTCATTCAAAAAACTGTTAAAATTCAATTTTCAATAAGAAATCGTTGTCACGGATATTGTATCTTGAAGAAAAAAACATGCGATTTTTTCGGTACACTTTTGAATGCATTTTTTTTGGAGAAATGTTTGACCGAATTCAGCTTAATTCCCTATAAAACACTCTTTGAAAGTGATTTCATCTTGATTGAACAATAATTAAAAATTTACCTCGATTTTTAATAACATTTTCAAAATCGACGTTTCACGGCCAAAGAAGCATACTTTGAGTATTTCTTCACTATTTTCAAATATGTTCACTGAAACCATTATTTTTATACATTTTGCTTTAATTCAAGCAATGTAACGATATTCATTCAATAAACTGTTAAAATTCAATTTTAAATAAGAAATCGTTGTCACGGATTTTGTATCTTGAAGAAAAAAAACATGCGATTTTTTCGGTACACTTTTGAATGCATTTTTTTCTGGAGAAATTTTTGACCGAATTCAGCTTAATTCCCTATAAAACACTCAATAAAAGTGATTTCATCTCGATTGAACAATAAATTAAAATGTACCTCGATTTTTAATAACATTTTCAAAATCGACGTAACTCGGCCTAAGAAAAACATTTTGAGTATTTGTTCACTGTTTTCAAATATAACCACTGAAACCATTATTTTTGTAATTTTTGCGTTAATTCAAGCAAATGTAACGATATTCATTCAACAAACTGTTAAAATTCAATTTTAAATAAGAAATCGTTGTCACGGATTTTGTATCTTGAAGAAAAAAAACATGCGATTTTTTCGGTACACTTTTAAATGCATTTTTTTCTGGAGAAATGTTTGACCGAATTCAGCTTAATTCCCTATAAAACACTCATTAAAAGTGATTTCATCTCGATTGAAAAATAATTAAAAATGTACCTCGATTTTTAATAACATTTTAAAAATCGACGTTTCACCGCCAACGAAGCATATTTTGAGTATTTCTTCACTATTTACAAATATATTCACTGAAACCATTATTTTTATACTTTTTGCTTTAATTCAAGCAAATGTAACGATATTCATTCAAAAAACTGTTAAAATTCAATTTTTCAATAAGAAATCGTTGTCACGGATTTTGTATCTTGAAGAAGAAAAACATGCGATTTTTTCGGTACTTTTTTGAATGCATTTTTTTCTGGAGAAATTTTTGACCGAATTCAGCTTAATTCCCTATAAAACACTCATTGAAAGTGATTTCATCTCGATTGAACAATAAATAAAAATGTACCTCGATTTTTAATAACATTTTCAAAATCGACGTAACTCGGCCTAAGAAAAACATTTTGAGTATTTCTTCACTATTTTCAAAAATAACCACTGAAACCATTATTTTTATACTTTTTGCTTTAATGCAAGCAAATGTAACGATATTCATTCAACAAACTGTTAAAATTCAATTTTAAATAAGAAATCGTTGTCACGGATTTTGTATCTTGAAGAAAAAAAACATGCGATTTTTTCGGTACTTTTTTGAATGCATTTTTTTCTGGAGAAATTTTTGACCGAATTCAGCTTAATTCCCTATAAAACACTCAATAAAAGTGATTTCATCTCGATTGAACAATAAATAAAAATATACCTCGATTTTTAATAACATTTTCAAAATCGACGTAACTCGGCCTAAGAAAAACATTTTGAGTATTTCATCACTATTTTCAAATATATTCATTGAAACCATTATTTTTATACTTTTTGCTTTAATTCAAGCAATGTAACGATATTCATTCAAAAAACTGTTAAAATTCAATTTTCAATAAGAAATCGTATTCACGGATTTTGTGTCTTGAAGAAGAAAAACCTGCGATTTTTTCGGTACTTTTTTGAATGAATATTTTCCTGGAGAAATTTTTGACCGAATTCAGCTTAATTCCCTATAAAACACTCATTGAGAGTGATTTCATCTCGATTGAACAATAATTAAAAATTTACCTCGATTTTTGATAACATTTTCAAAATCGACGTTTCACGGCCAAAGAAGCATACTTTGAGTATTTCTTCACTATTTTCAAACATGTTCACTGAAAGCATTATTTTTATACTTTTTGCTTTAATTCAAGCAAATGTAACGATATTCAATCAAAAAACTGTTAAAATTAAATTTTTCAATAAGAAATCGTTGTCACGGATTTTGTATCTTGAAGAAGAAAAACATGGGATTTTTTCGGTACTTTTTTGAATGAATTTTTTTTCAGGAGAAATTTTTGACCGAATTCAGCTTAATTCCCTATAAAACACTCATTAAAAGTGATTTCATCTCGATTGAACAATAAATAAAAATGTACCTCGAGCGCGTTCGGCTGTTAACCCATAGGGTGGTGGTTCGACCCCATCCGGGAGCGGTGTTGTGAGGTCTCAGATGTGACGTAAAAAATAAGGTTTTTACATAATACCTGACGAGCGTTTAACATTTGGGCTTCCGTGGCGCAATGGTTAGCGCGTTCGGCTGTTAACCAATAGGTTGGTGGTTCGAGCACATCCGGGAGCGGTGTTGTGAGGTCTCAGATGTGACGTAAAAAGTCAAGGTTTTTACACAATACCTGACGAGCATTTAACTTTTGGGCTTCCGTGGCGCAATGGTTAGCGCGTTCGGCTGTTAACCAATAGGTTGGTGGTTCGAGCCCATCCGGGAGCGGTGTTGTGAGGTCTCAGATGTGACGTAAAAAGTCAAGTTTTTTGCACAATAACTGACGAGCATTTAGCTTTTGGGCTTCCGTGGCGCAATGGTTAGCGCGTTCGGCTGTTAACCAATAGGTTGGTGGTTCGAGCCCATCCGGGAGCGGTGTTGTGAGGTCTCAGATGTGACGTAAAAAGTCAAGGTTTTTACACAATACCTGACGAGCATTTAACTTTTGGGCTTCCGTGGCGCAATGGTTAGCGCGTTCGGCTGTTAACCAATAGGTTGGTGGTTCGAGCCCATCCGGGAGCGGTGTTGTGGGATCTCAAATGTAACGTAGAAAGCCAAAGTTTTTGCACAATAAATGACGACCATTTAATTTTTGGGCTTCCGTGGCGCAATGGTTAGCGCGTTCGGCTGTTAACCAGTAGGTTGGTGGTTCGACCCCATCCGGGAGCGGTGTTGTGAGGTCTCAGATGTGACGTAAAAAGTCAAGGTTTTTACACAATACCTGACGAGCATTTAACTTTTGGGCTTCCGTGGCGCAATGGTTAGCGCGATCGGCTGTTAACCAATAGGTTGGTGGTTCGAGCCCATCCGGGAGCGGTGTTGTGAGGTCTCAGATGTGACGTAAGAAGTCAAGGTTTTTACACAATACCTGACGAGTATTTAACTTTTGGGCTTCCGTGGCGCAATGGTTAGCGCGTTCGGCTGTTAACCAATAGGTTGGTGGTTCGACCCCATCCGGGAGCGGTGTTGTGAGGTCTCAGATGTGACGTAAAAAGTCAAGTTTTTTGCACAATACCTGACGAGCATTTAGGTTTTGGGCTTCCGTGGCGCAATGGTTAGCGCGTTCGGCTGTTAAGCAATAGGTTGGTGGTTCGAGCCCATCCGGGAGCGGTGTTGTGAGGTCTCAGATGTGACGTAAAAAGTCAAGGTTTTTACACAATACCTGACGAGCATTTAAATTTTGGGCTTCCTTGGCGCAATGGTTAGCGCGTTCGGCTGTTAACCAATAGGTTGGTGGTTCGAGCCCACCCGGGAGCGGTGTTGTGTGATCTCAAATGTAACTTAGAAAGCCAATGTTTTTCCACAATACCTGACGACCATTTAATTTTTGGGCTTCCGTGGCGCAATGGTTAGCACGTTCGGCTGTTAACCAATAGGTTGGTGGTTCGAGCTCATCCGGGAGCGGTGTTGTGAGGTCTCAGATGTGACGTAAAAAGTCAAGGTTTTCCACAATACCTGACAACCATTTAATTTCTGAGCTTCCGTGGCTCAATGGTTAGCGCGTTCGGCTGTTAACCAAAAGGTTGGTGGTTCGAGCCCACCCGGGAGTGGTGTTGTGGGATCTGAAATGTAACGTAGAAAGCCAAAGTTTTTGCACAATAAATGACGACCATTTAATTTTTGGGCTTCCGTGGCGCAATGGTTAGCGCGTTCGGCTGTTAACCCATAGGGTGGTGGTTCGACCCCATCCGGGAGCGGTGTTGTGAGGTCTCAGATGTGACGTAAAAAACAAGGTTTTTACATAATACCTGACGAGCGTTTAACATTTGGGCTTCCGTGGCGCAATGGTTAGCGCGTTCGGCTGTTAACCAATAGGTTGGTGGTTCGAGCCCATCCGGGAGCGGTGTTGTGAGGTCTCAGATGTGACGTAAAAAGTCAAGGTTTTTACACAATACCTGACGAGCATTTAACTTTTGGGCTTCCGTGGCGCAATGGTTAGCGCGTTCGGCTGTTAACCAATAGGTTGGTGGTTCGAGCCCATCCGGGAGCGGTGTTGTGAGGTCTCAGATGTGACGTAAAAAGTCAAGGTTTTTACACAATACCTGACGAGCATTTAACTTTTGGGCTTCCGTGGCGCAATGGTTAGCGCGTTCGGCTGTTAACCAATAGGTTGGTGGTTCGAGCCCATCCGGGAGCGGTGTTGTGGGATCTCAAATGTAACGTAGAAAGCCAAAGTTTTTGCACAATAAATGACGACCATTTAATTTTTGGGCTTCCGTGGCGCAATGGTTAGCGCGTTCGGCTGTTAACCAGTAGGTTGGTGGTTCGACCCCATCCGGGAGCGGTGTTGTGAGGTCTCAGATGTGACGTAAAAAGTCAAGGTTTTTACACAATACCTGACGAGCATTTAACTTTTGGGCTTCCGTGGCGCAATGGTTAGCGCGATCAGTTGTTAACCAATAGGTTGGTGGTTCGAGCCCATCCGGGAGCGGTGTTGTGAGGTCTCAGATGTGACGTAAGAAGTCAAGGTTTTTACACAATACCTGACGAGTATTTAACTTTTGGGCTTCCGTGGCGCAATGGTTAGCGCCTTCGGCTGTTAACCAATAGGTTGGTGGTTCGAGCCCATCCGGGAGCGGTGTTGTGGGATCTCAAATGTAACGTAGAAAGCCAAAGTTTTTGCACAATAAATGACGACCATTTAATTTTTGGGCTTCCGTGGCGCAATGGTTAGCGCGTTCGGCTGTTAACCAGTAGGTTGGTGGTTCGACCCCATCCGGGAGCGGTGTTGTGAGGTCTCAGATGTGACGTAAAAAGTCAAGGTTTTTACACAATACCTGACGAGCATTTAACTTTTGGGCTTCCGTGGCGCAATGGTTAGCGCGATCAGTTGTTAACCAATACGTTGGTGGTTCGAGCCCATCCGGGAGCGGTGTTGTGAGGTCTCAGATGTGACGTAAGAAGTCAAGGTTTTTACACAATACCTGACGAGTATTTAACTTTTGGGCTTCCGTGGCGCAATGGTTAGCGCGTTCAGCTGTTAATCGAAAGGTTGGTGGTTCGAGCCCATCCGGGAGCGGTGTTGTGAGGTCTCAGATGTGACGTAAAAAGTCAAGTTTTTTGCACAATACCTGACGAGCATTTAGGTTTTGGGCTTCCGTGGCGCAATGGTTAGCGCGTTCGGCTGTTAAGCAATAGGTTGGTGGTTCGAGCCCATCCGGGAGCGGTGTTGTGAGGTCTCAGATGTGACGTAAAAAGTCAAGGTTTTTACACAATACCTGACGAGCATTTAAATTTTGGGCTTCCTTGGCGCAATGGTTAGCGCGTTCGGCTGTTAACCCATAGGGTGGTGGTTCGACCCCATCCGGGAGCGGTGTTGTGATGTCTCAGATGTGACGTAAAAAACAAGGTTTTTACATAATACCTGACGAGCGTTTAACATTTGGGCTTCCGTGGCGCAATGGTTAGCGCGTTCGGCTGTTAACCAATAGGTTGGTGGTTCGAGCCCATCCGGGAGCGGTGTTGTGAGGTCTCAGATGTGACGTAAAAAGTCAAGGTTTTTACACAATACCTGACGAGCATTTAACTTTTGGGCTTCCGTGGCGCAATGGTTAGCGCGTTCGGCTGTTAACCAATAGGTTGGTGGTTCGAGCCCATCCGGGAGCGGTGTTGTGAGGTCTCAGATGTGACGTAAAAAGTCAAGTTTTTTGCACAATACCTGACGAGCATTTAGCTTTTGGGCTTCCGTGGCGCAATGGTTAGCGCGTTCGGCTGTTAACCAATAGGTTGGTGGTTCGAGCCCATCCGGGAGCGGTGTTGTGAGGTCTCAGATGTGACGTAAAAAGTCAAGGTTTTTACACAATACCTGACGAGCATTTAACTTTTGGGCTTCCGTGGCGCAATGGTTAGCGCGTTCGGCTGTTAACCAATAGGTTGGTGGTTCAAGCCCATCCGGGAGCGGTGTTGTGGGATCTCAAATGTAACGTAGAAAGCCAAAGTTTTTGCACAATAAATGACGACCATTTAATTTTTGGGCTTCCGTGGCGCAATGGTTAGCGCGTTCGGCTGTTAACCAGTAGGTTGGTGGTTCGACCCCATCCGGGAGCGGTGTTGTGAGGTCTCAGATGTGACGTAAAAAGTCAAGGTTTTTACACAATACCTGACGAGCATTTAACTTTTGGGCTTCCGTGGCGCAATGGTTAGCGCGATCGGCTGTTAACCAATAGGTTGGTGGTTCGAGCCCATCCGGGAGCGGTGTTGTGAGGTCTCAGATGTGACGTAAGAAGTCAAGGTTTTTACACAATACCTGACGAGTATTTAACTTTTGGGCTTCCGTGGCGCAATGGTTAGCGCGTTCGGCTGTTAACCAATAGGTTGGTGGTTCGACCCCATCCGGGAGCGGTGTTGTGAGGTCTCAGATGTGACGTAAAAAGTCAAGTTTTTTGCACAATACCTGACGAGCATTTAGGTTTTGGGCTTCCGTGGCGCAATGGTTAGCGCGTTCGGCTGTTAAGCAATAGGTTGGTGGTTCGAGCCCATCCGGGAGCGGTGTTGTGAGGTCTCAGATGTGACGTAAAAAGTCAAGGTTTTTGCACAATACCTGACGAGCATTTAAATTTTGGGCTTCCTTGGCGCAATGGTTAGCGCGTTCGGCTGTTAACCAATAGGTTGGTGGTTCGAGCCCACCCGGGAGCGGTGTTGTGTGATCTCAAATGTAACTTAGAAAGCCAATGTTTTTCCACAATACCGGACGACCATTTAATTTTTGGGCTTCCTTGGCGCAATGGTTAGCACGTTCGGCTGTTAACCAATAGGTTGGTGGTTCGAGCTCATCCGGGAGCGGTGTTGTGAGGTCTCAGATGTGACGTAAAAAGTCAAGGTTTTCCACAATACCTGACAACCATTTAATTTCTGAGCTTCCGTGGCTCAATGGTTAGCGCGTTCGGCTGTTAACCAAAAGGTTGGTGGTTCGAGCCCACCCGGGAGCGGTGTTGTGGGATCTGAAATGTAACGTAGAAAGCCAAAGTTTTTGCACAATAAATGACGACCATTTAATTTTTGGGCTTCCGTGGCGCAATGGTTAGCGCGTTCGGCTGTTAACCCATAGGGTGGTGGTTCGACCCCATCCGGGAGCGGTGTTGTGAGGTCTCAGATGTGACGTAAAAAACAAGGTTTTTACATAATACCTGACGAGCGTTTAACATTTGGGCTTCCGTGGCGCAATGGTTAGCGCGTTCGGCTGTTAACCAATAGGTTGGTGGTTCGAGCCCATCCGGGAGCGGTGTTGTGAGGTCTCAGATGTGACGTAAAAAGTCAAGGTTTTTACACAATACCTGACGAGCATTTAACTTTTGGGCTTCCGTGGCGCAATGGTTAGCGCGTTCGGCTGTTAACCAATAGGTTGGTGGTTCGAGCCCATCCGGGAGCGGTGTTGTGAGGTCTCAGATGTGACGTAAAAAGTCAAGGTTTTTACACAATACCTGACGAGCATTTAACTTTTGGGCTTCCGTGGCGCAATGGTTAGCGCGTTCGGCTGTTAACCAATAGGTTGGTGGTTCGAGCCCATCCGGGAGCGGTGTTGTGGGATCTCAAATGTAACGTAGAAAGCCAAAGTTTTTGCACAATAAATGACGACCATTTAATTTTTGGGCTTCCGTGGCGCAATGGTTAGCGCGTTCGGCTGTTAACCAGTAGGTTGGTGGTTCGACCCCATCCGGGAGCGGTGTTGTGAGGTCTCAGATGTGACGTAAAAAGTCAAGGTTTTTACACAATACCTGACGAGCATTTAACTTTTGGGCTTCCGTGGCGCAATGGTTAGCGCGATCAGTTGTTAACCAATAGGTTGGTGGTTCGAGCCCATCCGGGAGCGGTGTTGTGAGGTCTCAGATGTGACGTAACAAGTTGGGAAAACCAAAATATTACCTCTCCGAGTCAAGAGAAGGACTACCTACAAACTTATTTACCCAGTTATGGAAATGTTTCTTTTTTTTTTATGAACAAATACTGAAGTTAAAATTTATGAAATATTAAAGCAGTATACAAAGCATAGAAAATATACTGTAAATCAGACGACATTTTACATCCAATAAGGATATACTTGTACACATTAAAATCATCCGATGGGGGAAAAACGGGAAATGAAGAGATAAAACTTTGGAGGGATATTACCTTTACGTGTTTGTAAAGGCCCAATTTGCTACTCCTCAACTGTATACCCTCTATGTTCAAAGCCATATTCACAACAGGGTTGCCATGTAAACACTATCCTCTCCTTTCACCTCAACAATTTTCTTAGTTTGTCAACATGACGATTAAAGTTACATAACACCAAAGCTAATTTGTGGCTACACACACTGAAAGTAAACGTGCACCATTAAAATCATGATAACATGAAGCTATAATCCGATTACGATCAGACCTTTCACTGATCTGGGCTGCGTTCAGCAGAGCTCACCAAAAAGACAGCGGATTTTGGAAAACGTTTACCGGTGAGATCTGTCGTCATAGCTTTTCTCCGGTCATCGGTGTTTTAAAAATGAAGCTAGCGCAATAAAGCGTGCAAGGTACAAAGTCTTAACAAAAATTGTATGATAACATATTTATGGAGATAGATAAGAACAACTTTTATAATTAAACATAGAAACTAACATATCTCTTAAAATTCTCGCGTGATCAACTGGTTTCACGTCAAATAAATAGCTATAGTCCCATCAGAACATAGAGACTAGAAACCCCAAGGAGTGGCAGGTCCCCCGCTCTACAAGCGCAAATAATATGTTGCTCATAAATTGGTACATGAGAGCTTCCGGCCCGTTTAATTTTGCTTAGCGGAAGTCGCCGTGTACCCGTTGCGTGTACCATGAAAAAGGGCAACAAGTTGAGGCATTCCTGCCACTCCTTGGGGTTTCTAGTCTCTATGATCAGAATCAGCAAGAGCTATTTGTATTAATTCCTCCATGTTTTTTTCGCCAAGCTGAGAACTACGCGTTTTACGTCACGTTATCCAAAAACCTGACTATTTTCTTTGGTGACCGCGCTGGCTCAACGCTTAGCACCGTGCCGTCAAAATTCATAACCAAAATCCCGTTCTGTAGGACATTGCTAACAGCGCTGAGCTCTGCTCAACGCGGCCCAGACTTCCACCATGATTATAAAATCTTAGCCTGATTATTTAAAAGTGTAATTAACTTCGGCTCACTCTGAACCGTTAATGTCTCTGCATTACTGAAACGAAAACCTAGCGTTTACTTTATGGTTCACTAGGCCTATTGACAGATGAAAGTTCATTTGACCAATATAGTGGCGTTCTTCTTGAAATCACTTTAGAAAGGATTATGCTATAAACAGATGTAGTATAGCTTAAGTAATATATAAACATCGATTTCAAATAATAATATTAAAAAAAGTTCTTGGGATATCAAAATGAAACAGAGCTTTATAGCTACAAAACCACTAAAGGCATCGAAATTACGAAAAATATTTCCATATATTAATTATACATTATGAGAAAACCAAATATTAAGGTTTTGTAGGATTTCTTTCCACAAAACAAAGCGAACTGCTAACGCGATGCACTAACGGACGGACATACACAGACTAAAACATAGACTGCTTTTTAACTCTTTCCGTTTTAATTATGAGTTGAGAAACAAGATTATCTTAAATATTAAAATAAATATAATTAATATTAAATATTTTCTTCGTTAGTTGTTCGCCTTATTGAGCGTTACATCGCGTTGATAAAGAACAATTAGACATTCTTGAGAGACTTGACTAATATTGGCGTTTGAAATGAAGCATACGCCGGTTGCATTACCTTACTCAAATAGGTAGTATATAAGGGTGTCGAACTACAGCTAAAAGCAAGAACAACCGCAATTGCGAAAACCTTTGGTGGACAACCCACCCTAGGGAGGCTAGACGTTTCTCGTAACCCTAGCTGATCGCCGCGAATGTCTTAAACCCAACGATGACGATGGAGTAGAAGCCAGGTGTACAGACTGGTGTCCAAGTGGAATGGACGAAGACCAGAAGATGGTGGTGATTAGAAGCCAGTATGTACAGACTGGTGTCCATGTGGGATGGACGAAGACCAGAAGATGGTGGTGATTAGAAGCCAGTATGTACAGACTGGTGTCCATGTGGGATGGACGAAGACCAAAAGATGGTGGTGACTAGAAGCCAGTATGTACAGACTGGTGTCCATGTGGGATGGACGAAGACCAAAAGATGGTGGTGATTAGAAGCCAGTATGTACAGACTGGTGTCCAAGTGGAATGGACGAAGACGAGAAGATGGTGGTGTGAGAACTCAAGTAAAGGAGCCATTTCCGTGACTGTGAAAGCAGTTCGGAAATGGCGAACACGTTTGCTCCGATTTGGAAACTGCGAACGCGGTCACGTGGGTGTAACAACAGACACACACACACACAGACACACACACACGTCGAAATTAGAACCTCTCCGTGACATACGTCACTCGGAGAGGTAAAAAGTCAAGGTTTTTACACAATACCTGACGAGCATTTAACTTTTGGGCTTCCGTGGCGCAATGGTTAGCGCGTTCGGCTGTTAACCAATAGGTTGGTGGCTCGAGCCCATCCGGGAGCGGTGTTGTGAGGTCTCAGATGTGACGTAAAAAGTCATGGTTTTTGCACAATACCTGACGGGCATTTAGCTTTTGGGCTTCCGTGGCGCAATGGTTAGCGCGTTCGGCTGTTAACCAATAGGCTGGTGGTTCGAGCACATCCGGGAGCGGTGTTGTGAGGTCTCAGATGTGACGTAAAAAGTCAAGGTTTTTACACAATACCTGACGAGCATTTAAATTTTGGGCTTCCTTGGCGCAATGGTTAGCGCGTTCGGCTGTTAACCAATAGGTTGGTGGTTCTAGCCCACCCGGGATCGGTGTTGTGTGATCTCAAATGTAACGTAGAAAGCCAATGTTTTTCCACAATACCTGACGACCAT